>NW_027182852.1:307500-355000 GCF_041146395.1 Eulemur rufifrons | reverse complement strand
GGTGCGTGTAATGGTTAGGGTCAGGGTTAAGGTTCACGGATAGGGTGAGTGTTAAGGGTTACGGGTAGGTTTAGGGTTCAGGGTTAGAGTTAGCTTTAGGACTTAAGTTTAGGATTAGGCGGTAGGTTAGATTTAGGGTTACATCTAGGCGTTAGTGTAAGGGCTAGGGTTAGGGTTAAGAGATAGGGTTAAGTTTAATGCTTACGATTAGGGTTAGGGTTTGGGGTTAAAGTAAGTGTGAGGGGTTAGGTTTAATGATCCAAGGTTAGGGTTATTTTTAGCTGTAGTGTTAGGGTTAGGGATAAGGGATCCCATTAGCATTAAGGGTCTTCCTTACTGTAGGGTTAAGGGTTCTGCTTAGAGTTAAAGGTTAAGGTTAGGGTCAGTGTTAAGATTTAGGGTGAGGGTTAACGGTTAGGGTAAAGGTTAAGCGTTAGGGTTAGGGATTAGTGATTAGGGATTTTGGTTAGTGTTAGGGTTAGCGGTTAGGAGTTAGTGTATTATGAAGGGGTATGGTTAGAATTAGGATTGGGTTAGAGTTAGGGTGAGGTATAGGGGTTAGTTTTAGGGGTTAGTTTTAGGGTAAAAGGATAGGATTAGGGTTACGGGTTGGGCTTAGGTTTAGGGTTAAAGTTTACTGCTAGGGTTAGGGATAGGGTTCAGGGTTAGCTTTAGGGGTTCTGGTTAGGGTTAGGTGTTAGGTTAGTGTCAGGGTTAGGTCTAGTCGTGAGGGTAAGGTTTAGGGTTAGCTTTAAGAGCTAGGGTTAGGTTTAATGGTTAGGATTAGGATTAGGGTTAAGGGTTAGGGTAAGGCTTAGGGGTTAGGGTGAAGGGATAGGGTCAAGGGTTAGGGTTTTTGTTAGGGTCAGGGTCAGGGTCAGGGGTTAGGGGTTAGGGTTAGGGTTAGGGGGTTAGGGTTATGGTTGGGGTTGCGGTTAGGGTTAGGGTTAGGGGTTAGGATTAGGGGTTAGGGTTAGGGTTAGGGTTCAGGTTCGGGTTAGGGTTAGGGTTAGGGTTAGGGGTTAGGTTTAGGGTTAGGGTTAGGGGTAGGGTTAGGGGTTAGGGCTAGGGCTAGGGCTAGGGTTAGGGTCAGGGTCAGGGTCAGGGGTCAGGGTCAGGGTCAGGGGTTAGGGTTAGGGGTTAGGGTCAGGGTTAGGGGTTAGGGTTAGGGTTAGGGTTAGGGGTTAGGTTTAGGGTCAGGGGTTAGGTTTAGGGGTTAGGGTTAGGGTTAGGGTTAGGGCTTAGGTTTAGGGTTAGGGGTTAGGGTTAGGGTAAGGGTAAGGGTAAGGGTTAGGGCAAGGGTAAGGGTTAGGGTTAAGGGTTAGGGTTAGGGTTAGGGGTTAGGGTTAGGGTTAGGCGTTAGGGTTAGCGGTTAGGGTTAGGGTTAGGGGTTCGGGTTAGGGTTAGGGTTAGGGGTTAGGGTTAGGGTTAGGGGTTAGTGTTAGGGTAAGGGTAAGGGTAAGGGTTAGGGCAAGGGTAGGGGTTAGGGTTAGGGGTTAGGGTTAGGGTTAGGGTTTTGGGTTAGGGTTAGGGTTAGGGGTTAGGGTTAGTGTTAGGGGTTAGGGTTAGGGTTAGGGTTAGGGTCAAGGTTCCGGTTAGGGGTTAGGGTTAGGGGTTAGGGTTAGGGTTAGGGTCAGGGTCTGGGTCAGGGGTTAGGGTTAGGGTTAGGGGTTAGGGTTAGGAGTTAGGGGTTAGGGTTAAGGTCAGGGTCAGGGTCAGGGGTTAGGGTTAGGTTGAGGGTTTAGAGTTACGGTTAGGGTTTAGGGGTTAGGGTTAGGGGTTAGGGTTAAGGTTAGGGTTAGGGCTCGGACTAGGGATAGGCCTAGGGTTAGGGTTAGGGGTTAGGTTTAGGGCTAGGGCTAGGGCTAGGGGTTAGGGTTAGGGTTACTGGTTTGGGTTAGAGTTAGGGTTAGGGGTAGGGTTAGGGTTAGGGGTTAGTGTTAGGGGTTAGGGTTAGGGTTAGGGGCTAGGGTTAGGGGTTAGGGTTAGGGTTAAGGGTTAGGGTTAGGGTTAGGGGTTAGGGTTAGGTGTTAGGGTTAGGGCTAGGGTTAGGTTTTAGGGTCAGGGTTAGGGGTTAGGGTTAAGGTTAGGGGTTAGTGTTAGGGTTTGGGTTAGGGTTTGGGTTAGGGTTAGGGTTAGGGTTAGGGGTTAGGGTTAGGGGTTAGGGTTAGGGTTAGGGTTGGGGTTTGGGTTAGGGGTTAGGGTTAGGGTTAGGTTTAAGTGTTAGGGTTAGGGGTTAGGGTTAGGGTTAGGGGTTAGTTTTAGGGGTTAGGGTTAGGGTTAGGATTAGGGTAGGGGTTGGGGTTAGGGTTAGGGTTTGGGTTAGGGTTAGGGTTAGGGGTTAGGGTTAGGGTTAGGGTTTAGTGTTAGGGTTAGGGTTGGGGTTAGCGGTTAGTGTTGGGGTTAGGGTTAGGGTTAGTGTTAGGGGTAGGGGTTAGGGTTAGGAGTTAGGGTTAGGGTTAGGGTTAGGGGTTAGGGTTAGGGGTAGGGGTAGGGTTAGGGTTAGGGTTAGGGGTTAGGGTTAGGGGTTAGGGTTAGGGTTAGGGTTGGTTTAGGGTTAGGGTTTAGGGTTAGGGTTAGGGGTTAGGGTTAGTGTTAGGTTAGGGTTAGGGGTAGGGTTAGGGTTAGGGTTAGGTTAGGGTTAGGGTTAAGGGATAGGATTAGGGTTAATTGTTGGGCTTACGGTGAGGGTTTAGTGTTAGGGTTATCATTAAGGATTAGGGTTAGGGTCAGGGTTAAATGCTTGGGTGCGGGTAATAGTTAGGGTCAGGGTTAAGATTCACGGATAGGGTTAGTGTTAAGGGTTACGGGTAGGTTTAGGGTTCAGGGTTAGAGTTACCATTAGGGCTTAAGGTTAGGATTAGGCGGTAGGTTATATTTAGGGTTAGATCTAGGCGTTAGGGTAAGGGCTAGCGTTAGGGTTAAGAGATAGGATTAGGTTTAATGCTTAGGATTAGGGTTAGGGTTTGGGGTTAAAGTAAGTGTTAGGGGTTAGGTTTAATGATCAAAGGTTAGGGTTATTTTTAGCTGTAGTGTTAGGGTTAGGGATAAGGGATCCCATTAGCATTAAGGGTCTTCCCTACTGTAGAGTTAAGGGTTAGGCTTAGAGTTAAAGGTTAAGGTTAGGGTCAGTGTTAAGATTTAGAGTTAGGGTTAACAGTTAGGGTAAAGGTTAAGCGTTAGGGTTAGGGATTAGTGATTAGGGTTTTTGCTTAGTGTTAGGGTTAGCGGTTAGGAGTTAGTGTTTTATGAAGGGGTATGGTTAGAATTAGGATTGGGCTTAGAGTTAGGGTGAGGTTTAGGTGTTAGGTTTAGGGGTTAGTTTTAGGGTAAAAGGATAGGATTAAGGTTACGGGTTGGGCTTAGGTTTAGGGTTAAAGTTTACTGCTAGGATTAGGGATAGGGTTCAGGGTTAGCTTTAGGGGTTCTGGTTAGGGTTAGGTGTTAGGTTAGTGTCAGGGTTAGGTCTAGTCGTGAGGGTAAGGTTTAGGGTTAGCTTTAAGAGCTAGGGTTAGGTTTAATGCTTAGGATTAGGATTAGGGTTAAGGGTTAGGGTAAGGCTTAGGGGTTAGGGTGAAGGGTTAGGGTCAAGGGTTAGGGTTTTTGTTAGGCATAGCGTTGGGGTTAGAAGTAAGGGTTACTGTCAGTGTTAGGGTTGTAGGTAGGGTTACGGTTAGGGTTAGTGGTTTAGAATTAGGGTTAGGGATTAGGTGTCACAGTGATGACTAGGAGATAGGGTTAGAATTATGGGATAGGGGTTGTTCTCAGGAAATGGGTTATGCATTAACGTTAGGATAAGAGGTTAAAGTTAGGCGCACGGTGAGTTTTACGTGTTAAGGGGAGAAATAGGAACAGGGTTGGGTGTTATGTTCAGGGTTAGGGTTATCTGGTAAAGGTATTGTTTATGCTTAGCGCACGGGCCCTGTCTGCATTAGGCGGGCGGGGGGAGTTTAGGGGGCTGGGATTGTACCCGGGAACCCACTCTATCATACTCTGGGTATGGGCCCGTGGGTTTCATGCAGGACACAGTGGTAGAGCCTCCTTTCACGCATGGCATGGGAGGATTGCAGGCTTTCTAAACTCTAAGAAAGCAAGAAGTCTGAGAATGAGATTTAGGGTTGGATTATGGTTAGGGTTAAGGATGAAGTTTAGTGTTAGGGTGAGGGCTTAGGGTTAGGGATTAGGGTTAGGGTTAAAGATTATTCTTAGGTTTAACGGTTACACTTTGATTTAGGGTTGAGGTTTACGGTTAGGTTTAAGATGAGCGGTTAGGTTTTGGTACAGGGTTAGGGTTAAGTGTTAGGTTTAGGGTTGAAGATTAGGATTAGGGTTAGGATTAAAGGTTAGCGTGAGAGTTAACGCTTAGGGTTAAGGTTAAGAGTTAGGGTTTATGGTTAGGGTTAGTGTTAGGGTTGGTTTAGGGTTAGAGTTATGTGCTATGATTTGTGTTAGAGGTTAGGGTTAGGTTTACTGGGCACGGATAGGGTTACGTTTAGGGGTTAGCATTAGGGTTAGGGTTAGGGTTAAGGGATAGGATTAGGGTTAAGTTTTGGGCTTAGGGTTAGGGTTTAGTCTTAGGGTTAGCATTAAGGATTAGGGTTAGGGTCAGGGTTAAATGCTTGGGTGCGGGTAATGGTTAGGGTCAGGGTTAAGGTTCACGGATAGGGTTAGTGTTAACGGTTATGGGTAGGTTTAGGGTTCAGGGTTAGAGTTAGCATTAGGGCTTAAGGTTAGGATTAGGCGGTAGGTTAGATTTAGGGTTAGATCTAGGCGTTAGGGTAAGGGCTAGCGTTAGGGTTAAGAGATAGGGTTAGGTTTAATGCTTATTATTAGTGTTAGGGTTTGGGGTTAAAGTAAGTGTTAGGGGTTAGTTTTAAGGATCAAAGGTTAGGGATATTTTTAGCTGTAGTGTTAGGGTTAGGGATAAGGGATCCCATTAGCATTAAGGGTCTTCCTTACTGTAGGATTAAGGGTTAGGCTTAGAGTTAAAGGTTAAGGTTAGGGTCAGTGTTAAGAGTTAGAGTGAGGGTTAACAGTTAGGGTAAAGGTTAAGCGTTAGGGTTAGGGATTAGTGATTAGGGTTTTTGGTTAGTGTTAGGGTTAGCGGTTAGGAGTTAGTGTTTTATGAAGGGGTATGGTTAGAATTAGGATTGGGGTTAGAGTTAGGGTGAGGTTTAGGTGTTAGGTTTAGGGGTTAGTTTTAGGGTAAAAGGATAGGATTAAGGTTACGGGTTGGGCTTAGGTTTAGGGTTAAAGTTTACTGCTAGGGTTAGGGATAGGGTTCAGGGTTAGCTTTAGGGGTTCTGGTTAGGGTTAGGTGTTAGGTTAGTGTCAGGGTTAGGTCTAGTCGTGAGGGTAAGGTTTAAGGTTAGCTTTAAGAGCTAGGGTTAGGTTTAATGGTTAGGATTAGGATTAGGGTTAAGGGTTAGGGTAAGGCTTAGGGGTTAGGGTGAAGGGTTAGGGTCAAGGGTTAGGGTTTTTGTTAGGCATAGAGTTGGGGTTAGAAGTAAGGGTTACTGTCAGTGTTAGGGTTGTAGGTAGGGTTACGGTTAGGGTTAGCGGTTTAGAATTAGGGTTAGGGATTTGGTGTCACAGTGATTACTAGGAGATAGGGTTAGAATTATGGGATAGGGGTTGTTCTCAGGAAATGGGTTATGCATTAACGTTAGGATAAGAGGTTAAAGTTAGGCGCACGGTGAGGTTTACGTGTTAAGGGGAGAAATAGGAACAGGGTTGGGTGTTATGTTCAGGGTTAGGGTTATCTGTTAAAGGTATTGTTTATGGTTAGCGCACGGGCCCTGTCTGCATTAGGCGGGCGGGGGGAGTTTAGGGGGCTGGGATTGTACCCGGGAACCCACTCTATCATACTCTGGGTATGGGCCCGTGGGTTTCATGCAGGACACAGTGGTAGAGCCTCCTTTCACGCATGGCATGGGAGGATTGCAGGCTTTCTAAACTCTAAGAAAGCAAGAAGTCTGAGAATGAGATTTAGGGTTGGATTATGGTTAGGGTTAAGGATGAAGTTTAGTGTTAGGGTGAGGGCTTAGGGTTAGGGATTAGGCTTAGGGTTAAAGATTATTCTTAGGTTTAACGGTTACACTTTGGTTTAGGGTTGAGGTTTACGGTTAGGTTTAAGATGAGCGGTTAGGGTTTGGTACAGGGTTAGGGTTAAGTGTTAGGTTTAGGGTTGAAGATTAGGATTAGGGTTAGGATTAAAGGTTAGCGTGAGAGTTAACGCTTAAGGTTAAGGTTAAGAGTTAGGGTTTATGGTTAGGGTTAGTGTTAGGGTTAGTTTTAGGGTTAGAGTTATGTGCTATGATTTGTGTTAGAGGTTAGGGTTAGGTTTACTGGGCACGGATAGGGTTACGTTTAGGGGTTAGCATTAAGGTTAGGGTTAGGCTTAAGGGATAGGATTAGGGTTAAGTTTTGGGCTTAGGGTTAGGTTTTAGTCTTAGGGTTAGCATTAAGGATTAGGGTTAGGGTCAGGGTTAAATGCTTGGGTGCGGGTAATGGTTAGGGTCAGGGTTAAGGTTCACGGATAGGGTCAGTGTTAACGGTTATGGGTAGGTTTAGGGTTCAGGGTTAGAGTTAGCATTAGGGCTTAAGGTTAGGATTAGGCGGTAGGTTAGATTTAGGGTTAGATCTAGGCGTTAGGGTAAGGGCTAGCGTTAGGGTTAAGAGATAGGGTTAGGTTTAATGCTTATTATTAGTGTTAGGGTTTGGGGTTAAAGTAAGTGTTAGGGGTTAGGTTTCAGGATCAAATGTTAGGGTTATTTTTAGCTGTAGTGTTAGGGTTAGGGATAAGGGATCCCATTAGCATTAAGGGTCTTCCTTACTGTAGGATTAAGGGATAGGCTTAGAGTTAAAGGTTAAGGTTAGGGTCAGTGTTAAGATTTAGGGTGAGGGTTAACAGTTAGGGTAAAGGTTAAGCGTTAGGGTTAGGGATTAGTGATTAGGGTTTTTGGTTAGTGTTAGGGTTAGCGTTTAGGAGTTAGTGTTTTATGAAGGGGTATGGTTAGAATTAGGATTGGGGTTAGAGTTAGGGTGTGGTTTAGGTGTTAGGTTTAGGGGTTAGTTTTAGGGTAAAAGGATAGGATTAGGGTTACGGGTTGGGCTTAGGTTTAGGGTTAAAGTTTACTGCTAGGGTTAGGGATAGGGTTCAGGGTTAGCTTTAGGGGTTCTGGTTAGGGTTAGGTGTTAGGTCAGTGTCAGGGTTAGGTCTAGTCGTGAGGGTAAGGTTTAGGGTTAGCTTTAAGAGCTAGGGTTAGGTTTAATGGTTAGGATTAGGATTAGGGTTAAGGGTTAGGGTAAGGCTTAGGGGTTAGGGTGAAGGGTTAGGGTCAAGGGTTAGGGTTTTTGTTAGGCATAGCGTTGGGGTTAGAAGTAAGGGTTACTGTCAGTGTCAGGGTTGTAGGTAGGGTTACGGTTAGGGTTAGCGGTTTAGAATTAGGGTTAGGGATTAGGTGTCACAGTGATGACTAGGAGATAGGGTTAGAATCATGGGATGGGGTTGTTCTCAGGAAATGGGTTATGCATTAACGTTAGGATAAGAGGTTAAAGTTAGGCGCACGGTGAGGTTTACGTGTTAAGGGGAGAAATAGGAACAGGGTTGGGTGTTATGTTCAGGGTTAGGGTTATCTGTTAAAGGTATTGTTTATGCTTAGCGCACGGGCCCTGTCTGCATTAGGCGGGCGGGGGGAGTTTAGGGGGCTGGGATTGTACCCGGGAACCCACTCTATCATACTCTGGGTATGGGCCCGTGGGTTTCATGCAGGACACAGTGGTAGAGCCTCCTTTCACGCATGGCATGGGAGGATTGCAGGCTTTCTAAACTCTAAGAAAGCAAGAAGTCTGAGAATTAGATTTAGGGTTAGGATTATGGTTAGGGTTCAGGATGAAGTGTAGTGTTATGGTGAGGGGATAGGGTTACAGATTAGGGTTACGGTTTAAGGTTACTGTTAGGTTTAACGGTTACAGTTCGTTTTGGGGTTGAGGTTTGCGGATAGGGTTAAGATGAGGGGCAGGGTTTGGTACAGGGTTAGGGTTGTGTTAGGTTTAGGGTTGAAGATTAGGATTAGGGTTAGGATTAAAGGTTAGCATGAGAGTTAACGGTTAACATTAAGGTTAAGGGTTAGGGTTAGGGTTTAGGTTTAGGGTTAAGGGTTAGGGTTAGTTTTAGGGTTAGAGTTATGTGTTAGGGTTTGTTTTAGAGGTTAGGATTAGGTTTACTGTTCGTGGTTAGAGTTACGTTTAGGGGTTAGCGTTAGGGTTAGGGATTAGGTTTAGGGTAAGTGTTTAGAGTTAGTGTTGGGCTTTAGGCTCGGGCCTTAGGTTCAGGGTCAGAGGTTAGGATTGGTGGTAGGGCTTAGATTTAGCGGTCAGTTTAAGGGCACAGGACCTGGTTAATCTACGGTGAGAGGGGTGTGATCGGAGTCACCACAAAAGCACAACATCATTCCCTGGGCCTTGGGACAAAACCTACATGCAGGACTCAGGCAGAGCCTCATCTCACACATGGCATGGCTGTATTGTAGGCTTGCTTCTCTCTGGGAATGGAAGTAGTGTGAGAATTAGGGTTAGGTTTGGGGTTAGGGGTTTCGAGTTAGGGGTTAGGTTTCGAGTGAGGGTCAGGTGCTAGGGATTAGTGGTTAGGTTTAGAGTTAGTGTTAGGGGTTAGGTGTTAAGTCTGGGTTGGGGGCCAGGGTTAGGTTTAGGGTTGGGGTTAGCGTTAGGGTTAGGGGTTAGGGTTAAGGGATAGGGTTAGGGTTAAGGGTTAGGCTTAGGGTTAGGGTTCAGGGTTAGGGTTAAGGTTTAGGGTTAGAGTCAGGGTTAAGTGTTAGGGTGAGGCTTAACAGTTAGGGTTAGGGTTAGGGGGTTAGGAATAGCGTTAGTGTTAAGGGTTAGGTTTATGGTTCAGGTTTAAGGTTAGGATTAGGGGTTAGGGTTAGTGTTAACTGTAGGTCAGTGTTGGGGTTAGATCTCTAGGCATTAGCGTATAGGTTAGGGTTAGGGTTAAGTAGGGTTATGTTTAACGGTTAGGATTGGGATTAGCGTTAAGGGTTAGGGTTAAGCTTTAGGGGTTATGACTAAGGATCAATGGTTAGGGTTATTTTTAGGCGTAGGGTTAGGGTAAGGGTTTTAGGGTTAGTGTTAGTGTTGTTGGTAGGGTTAAGGTTAGGGTTGGCGTTTCAGAATTAGGGATTAGGTGTTATGGTTATGGCTAGGAGTTAGCGTTAGAATTACGGTATAGGGCTTGTTCTCAGGGTGTCATGCATTATCGTTAAGATAAAGGGTTAAGTTAGGGTTAGGGTGAGGTTTACGTGTTAAGGTGAGCAGTAGGATCAGGGTTAGGTGTTATGTTCTGGGTTAGGGTTATGGGTGTGGGGTAGGGTTTATGCTTAGGGCACGGGCCCTGTATGCACTAGGAGGCGAAGTTAGGGGTCTGTGATGGTCGCTGGGAGCCCACTCTATCGTACGCAGTGTATGGGCCTCTGCGTTTCATGCAGGACACTGTGGCATAGCGGGCTTTCATGCATGGCTTAGTAGGATTGTAGGCTTTCAAAACTCTGAGAAAGCAAGTCTGAGAATTAGATTTAGGGTTAGGATTACGGTACGGTTTAGGGATGAAGATTAGCGATAGGGTGAGGGCTTAGGGTTAGGGGTTAGGGTTAGGGTTAGGGTTGTTGGTAGGGTGAAGGTTAGGGTTGGCATTTTAGAATTAGGGATGAGGTGTTACGGTTATGGCTAGGGGTTAGGATTAGAATTATGGGATAGGGCTTCTTCTCAGGGTGTTATGCATTAAGGTTAAGATAAGGGGATAAGTTAGGGTTACGGGGAGGTTTATGTTTTAAGGTGAGCAATAGGATCAGGGTCAGGTGCTATGTTCAGGGTGAGAGTTACCTGTTAGGGGTAGTGTTTATACTTAGCGTACAGGCCCTGTCTGCACTGGGCGGGGGGCTGGGGTTAGGGGGATGGGATTGTCCCCGGGAACCCACTCTATCATACGCTAGGTATGGGCTCCTGGTTTCATGCAAGAGAGAGCTGCAGAGCCCCCTTTTACTCATGGCATGGGAGGATTTTAGGCTTTCTAAACTCTAAGAAAGCAAGAAGTCCGAGAATTAGATTTAGGGATAGGATTATAATAATGTTTAGGGTTAGGGTTAGTGTTAAGGTGGGGTCTTAGGGTTAGGGGTTAGGGTTAGAGGTTAGTGTTAGGTGTAACAGTTACAGTTAGGTTTATGGTTAAGTTTCAGGGTTAGGGTTAAGGTTTGGGTTTAGCGTTTGGCACAGGGTTAGGCTTCAGTGTTAGCTTTATGGTTAAAGATTAGGATTAGGGTTAGTGTGAGGGTTAAAGGTAAGGGTCAAGATTAAGGGTTAGGGTTGGGGTTAGGGTTAGGTTTAGGGTTAGGGCTTAGGGTTCGGCTTAGGGTTAAGGGATAGGATTAGGGTTAAGTGTTGGGCTTATGGTTAGGGTTAAAGTTTAGTGTTAGAGTTAATGTTTAGTGTTATGGTCCAGTTTAAGTGTTTGGGTGAGGGTTAACAGTTAGGATTAGGCTTAGGGGTTAGGGATATAGTGAAGGTTCAGTGTTAGGGTTAGGTTTAGGGTTCAGGGTTAGGGTTAGCTTTAGGGGTTATGGTTAGGGTTAGGTGTTAGGTTAGTGTCAGGGTTAGGTCTAGTCGTGAGGGTAAGGTTTAGGGTTAGCTTTAAGAGCTAGGGTTAGGTTTAATGGTTAGGATTAGGATTACGGTTAAAGCTTAGGGTAATGCTTAGGGGTTAGGGTGAAGGGTGAAGGGTTAGGGCTTTTGTTAGGCATAGCGTTGGGGTTAGAACTAAGGGTTCCTGTCAGTGTTAGGGTTGTAGGCAGCGTTACGGTTAGGCTTAGCGGTGGAGAATTAGGGTTAGGGATTAGGTGTTACAGTTATGACTAGGAGATAGGGTTAGAATTATGGGATAGGGGATGTTCTCAGGGAATGGGTTATGCATTAACGTTACGTTAAGAGGTTAAAGTTAGGCTCACGGTGAGGTTTACGTGTTAAGGGGAGAAATAGGAACAGGGTTAGGTGCCATGTTCAGGGTTAGGGTTATCTGTTAAAGGTATCATTTATGCTTAGCGCACGGGCCCTGTCGGCATTACGCTGGGTGGACGTTAGGGGGCTGGGATTGTCACCGGGAACCCACTGTATTGGACTCTGGGTATGGGCCCGTGGGTTTCATGCAGGACACAGTGGTAGAGCCTCCTTTCACACATGGCATGGGAGGATTGCAGGCTTTCTAAACTCTAAGAAAGCAAGAAGTCTGAGAATTAGATTTAGGGTTAGGATTATGGTTAGGGTTCAGGATGAAGTGTAGTGTTATGGTGAGGGGATAGGGTTACAGATTAGGGTTACGGTTTAAGGTTACTGTTAGGTTTAACGGTTACAGTTCGTTTTGGGGTTGAGGTTTGCGGATAGGGTTAAGATGAGGGGTTAGGTTTTGGTACAGGGTTAGGGTTGTGTTAGGTTTAGGTTTGAAGATTAGGATTAGAGTTAGGATTAAAGGTTAGCATGAGAGTTAACGGTTAAGATTAAGGTTAAGGGTTAGGGTTAAGGTTTAGGTTTAGGGTTAAGGGTTAGGGTTAGTTTTAGGGTTAGAGTTATGTGTTAGGGTTTGTGTTAGAGGTTAGGGTTAGGTTTACTGTTCACGGTTAGGGTTACGTTTAGGGGTTAGCATTAGGGTTAGGGATTAGGTTTAGGGTAAGTGTTTAGAGTTAGTGTTGGGCTTTAGGCTCGGGGCTTAGGTTCAGGGTCAGGGGTTAGGGTTGGTGGTAGAGCTTAGATTTAGCGGTCAGTTTAAGGGCACAGGACCTGGTTAATCTACGGTGAGAGGGGTGCGGTCGGAGTCACCACGAAAGCACAACATCATTCCCTGGGCCCTCGGACAAGACCTACATGCAGGACTCAGGCGGAGCCTCATCTCACACATGGCATTGCTGTATTGTAGGCTTGCTTCACTCAGGAATGGAAGTAGTGTGAGAATTAAGGTTAGGGTTGGGGTTAGGGGTTTCGAGTTAGGGGTTAGGTTTCGAGTCATGGTTAGGTGCTAGTGGTTAGGGGTAGAGTTAGTGTTACGGGTTCGGTGTTAATTCTGGGTTAGGGGGCCAGGGGTAGGTTTAGGGTTGGGGTTAGTGTTATCGTTAGCGGTTAGGGTTAATGGATAGGGTTAGGGTTAAGGGTAGGCTTAGGGTTAGGGTTCAGGGTTAGGGTTAAGGTTTAGGGTTAGGGTCAGGGTTAAGGGTTAGGGTTAGGGTTAGGGTGTTATGGTTAAGGATTAGGTTTATTGTTCAGGTTTAAGGTTAGCATTATGGGTTTGTGTTACTTCTAACTGTAGGTCAGTGTTGGGGTTAGAACTCTAGGCATTAAGGTAAAGGTTAGAGTTAGGGTTAAGAGTTGGGGTTATGTTTAATGGTTAGGATTGGGATTAGGGTTAAGGGTTAGGGTTAAGGTTAGGGGTTATGACTAAGGATCAACGGTTACGGTTATTTTTAGGCGTAGGTTTAGGGTAAGGGGTTAGGGTTAGTGTTAGTGTTGTTGGTAGGGTTAAGGTTAGGGTTGGTGTTTCAGAATTAGAGATTAGGTGTTATGGTTATGGCTAGGAGTTAGGGTTAGAATTACAGTATAGGGCTTGTTCTCAGGGTGTCATGCATTAACGTTACGATATGGGGTTAAAATTAGGGTTACGGTGAGGTTTACGTGTTAAGGTGAGCAGTAGGATCAGGGTTAGGTGTTATGTTCTGGGTTAGGGTTATGGGTGAGGGGTAGGGTTTATGCTTAGGGCATGGGCCCTGTATGCCCTAGGAATCGAAGTTAGGGGTCGGTTGTGGTCGCTGGGAACCCACTCTATCGTACGCTGTGTATGGGCCTCTGGGTCTCTTGCAGGACACTGTGGCAGAGCGGGCTTTCATGCATGGCTTAGTAGGATTGTAGGCTTTCAAAACTCTGAGAAAGCAAGAAGTCTGAGAATTAGATTTCGGGTTAGGATTACGGTACGGTTTAGGGATGAAGATTAGTGATAGGGTGAGGGCTTAGGGTTAGAGGTTAGGGTTAGGGTTAGGGTTGTTTGTAGGGTGAAGTTTAGGGTTGGCATTTTAGAATTAGGGATGAGGTCTTATGGTTATGGCTGGGGATTAGGATTAGAATTATGGGATGGGGCTTCTTCTCAGGGTGTTATGCATTAAGGTTAAGATAAGGGGATAAGTTAGGGTTACAGGGAGGTTTATGTTTTAAAGTGAGCAATAGGATCAGGGTCAGGTGTTATATTCAGGGTGAGGGTTATCTGTTAGGGGTAGTGTTTATACTTAGCGTACAGGCCCTGTCTGCACTTGGCGGGGGGCTGGGGTTAGGGGGATGGGATTGTCCCCGGGAACCCACTCTATCGTACGCTGGATATGGGCTCCTGGGTTTCATGCAGGACACAGTGGTAGAGCCCCCTTTTACTCATGGCATGGGAGGATTTTAGGCTTTCTAAACTCTGAGAAAGCAAGAAGTCTGACAATTAGATTTAGGGGTAGGATTATGGTAATGTTTAGCGAGGAAGATTAGTGTTAGGGTGGGCTCTTAGGGTTAGGGGTTAGGGTTTAAGGTTTGTGTTATTTTTAACAGTTACAGTTACGTTTATGGTTAAGTTTCAGGGTTAGGGTTAAGGTTTGGTTTTATCGTTTGGCACAGGGTTAGGCTTCAGTGTTAGCTTTATGGTTAAAGATTAGGATTAGGGTTAGGGTTAAGGGTTAGTGTGAGGGTTAATGGTAAGGTTCAAGATTAAGGGTTAGGGTTGGGCTTAGGGTTAGGAATAAGGCTTCGTGTAACATTTAGGTTTAGAGTTAAGTGTTATGGTTATGGCTAGAGGTTAGGGTTAGGTTTAGGGTTCATGGTTAGGGTTACATTTATGGGTTCGGGTTACGGGTTAAGTTTAGGGCGAGTGTTTAGTGTTACTGTTGGGCGTTAGGATAAGGGCCGAGGTTTAGGGTTAGGATTTAGGTTTAGTGTTAGGGCTTAGATTTAGTGGTTAGTTTAAGGGCACATGCTCTGTTTAATCTATGGTGGGAAGGGTGCAGACTGGGTCGCCTCAACACCACACCATCGTACTTGGGCCTTGGGCCCAGACCTACATGCAGGACTCAGGCAGAGCCTCTTCTCACTCGTGGCATGGCTCTATTGTAGGTTTGGTCAACTCTGAGAACGAAGGAAGTGTGAGAATTAGGGTTATGGTTAGGGTTATGTGTTTGGGGTTAGAGGTTTGGGTTTGAGTGAAGTTTAGTGGTTAGGAATTAGAAGTTAGGATTAGTGTGTCAGGGGTTAGGTGTTAGGTTTTTGTAAGGGGCTAGCGTTAGATTTAGGTTTAGGGTTAATGTTCAGGTGGGTTAGGGGTCAGCGTTAGGGTTAGGCTTACAAGATAGGATTAAGGTAAAGGGTGAAGGCTTAAGATTAGCAGTAAGGGTTAAGGTTAGGGTTAAGGGTTAGGGTTTCGGTCCAAGTTAAGGGTGAGAGTGAGGGTTAACAGTTGCGATTAGGGTAATGGTTTAGGGATAGTAATAGGTTTAAGGGATAGGGTTAGGGTTAGGTTTAGGGTTCGGGGTTAGGGTTAGCATTAGCGGTTAGGGTTAGGGTTAGGGGTTAGGGTTACAGTTAGGGTTAGGTCTAGGCATTATGGTAATGGTTCGTGTTAGGGTTAAGAATTAGGGTTAGGTTTAATTGTTAGGATTATGATCAGGGTAATGGTTAGGGTTAGGGTTAGCGGTTAGAGTTAGGGTTAGTGTTAGGGTTGTTTGTAGGGTGAAGGTAATGTTTAGCAGTTTAGAATTAAGGTTAGGGATTAAGTGTTATGGTTATGCTAGGAGTTAGGCTTAGAATTAAGGGATAGGGTTTGTTCTTAGGGTAAGTGTTATGCAATAACATTAGGATAGGGGTTAAAGTTAGGGTTACAGTGAGGTTTACGTGTTAAGGTGAACAATAACATCAGGGTTAGGTGTTATGTTCAGGGTTAGGGTTATGGGTGAGGTGCAGGGTTTTTGCTTAGGGCATGGGCCCTGTCAGCACTAGCAGGGGGAGTTAGGGGGCTGTGATTGTCCCCGGGAACCCACTCTATTGTGCACAGAGTATGGGCTCCTGGGTTTCATGCAGGACACTGTGGCAGAGCCAGCTTTCACGCATGGCTTTGGAGAATTGTAGGCTTTTAAAACTCTGAGATAGCAAGAAGTCTGAGAATTAGATTTAGGGTTAGGATTATGGTTAGGGTTAGGGATGAAGATTAGTCAGGGAGAGGGCTTAGGGTTAGGGCTTAAGCTTCGAGTGAGGATTAGGGGTTAGGGAGTAGGTGTTGGGTTTAGTGATAGGGTTAGGGCTTAGGGGTTAGGGTTGGGTTAGGGGCTAGGGTTAGATTTAGAGTGGGGTTAGGGTTAGCGTTATGGGTTAGAGTTAGGGTTAAGGGATAGGATAAGGGTTAAGCGTTAAGGCTTAGGGTTAGCGTTAAGTGTTAGGTTTAGTTTTAAGGGTTAGGGTTACAGTTCGAGTTAAGGGTTAGTGTGGGGTTAACGGTTAGGGCTAGGGTTATGGGTTAAGGATAGAGTTAGGTTTAAGGCTTAGGATTAGGGTTCAGTGTTAGGGTTAGCATTAGGGATTAGGGTTAGGGTTAGGGGTTACGTTTACTCTTAGGGTTAGGTCTAGGCATTAGGGTACGTGTTAGTGTTAGGCTTAAGAGTTAGGGTTAGGTTTAATTGTTAGGATTAGGATCAGGGTTAAGGGTTAGGGTTAAGTGTCAAGTGTTACAGTTATTTTTAGGTGTACGGTAGGGTTAGCGGTTAGGGTTAGGGTTAGTTTGTAGGGATAAGGTAATGTTTAGCAGTTTTGAATTAGCCTTAGGGATTAGGTGTTACAATTGTGGCTAGGAGTTAGGGTTAGAATTAAGGGATAAGGATTGTTCTTAGGGTAAGTCTTATGCATTAACGTTAGGATAACAGGTTCAAGTTAGAGTTATGGTGAGGTTGATGTGTTAAGGTGAGCAATAGTATCAGGGTGAGCTGTGATGTTCAGGGTTAGGGTTATGGGTGAGGGGTAGTGTTTATGCTTATATCACGAGCCCTCTCTGCTCTAGGAGGGGGCTTAGAGGGCTGGGATAGATGCCGGAAGCCACTCTATCATACACTGGGTATGGGCCCCTTGGTTTCATGCCGGACACAGTGGCCAAGCCTCCTTCTACACATGGCATGGGAGGATTGTAGGCTTTGTAAACTCTGAGAAAGCAAGAAGTCTGAGAATTAAATTTAGGGCTAGGATTAGGGTTAGGGTTAGCAATATAGGTTACTGTTATGGTGAGGGCTTAGGGTTAGGGGTTTCAGTTAGGGTCAGGGTTAAAGGTTAGTGTTAGGTTTAACAGTTACAGTTAGGTTTAGGGTTAAGCTTTAAGGTTTAAGCTTAGGGTTAAGATTAGGGGTTAGGTTTTGGTACAGGGTAAGGGTTAAGTGCTAGGTTTAGGCTCAAAGATTAGGATTAGGGTTAGGGTTAAGGTTTAGTGTGAGGGTTAATGGTTAGGGTTAAGGTTAAGTGTTAGGTTTATGGGTTAGGGTTAGGGTTAAGTGTTCATGTTAGGTTTAGGGTTAGAGTTAAGTGTTATGGTTAGGGTTAGGGGTTTGGGTTAGGTTTAGGGTTCATGGTTAAGGTTACATTTAGGGGTTAGGTTTAGGGTAAGCGTTTAGTGTTAGTGTTGGGCATTAGGGTCAGGGCTTAGGTAGGGTTAGGGGTTAGGGTCAGTGTTTGGGCTTTGATTTGGCGGTTAGTTTAAGGGTACAGGACCTGTGTAATCTATGGTGAGAAGGGTGCAGAATGTTTCCATGCGACACTACACCATCGGATCCTGGGCCTTTGGCCCAGACCTACTTGCAGGACTCATGTGGAAACTCTACTCACGCATTGCATGGTTGTATTTTAGGCTTGGTTAACTCTGAGAATGGAAGTAGTGTGAGAAATAGGGTTATGGTTAGGGTTAAGGGTTTGGTGTTAGGGGTTAGGGTTCAAGTGAGGTTTAGTGGTTAGGGACTAGGATTTAGGGTTAGTGTTAGGGTTAGGGGTTAGTTTTGCGTTAGGGGCTAGGGTTAGATTTATGGTTGGGGTTAGTGTTAGGGTTAGGATTAGGCATCAGGGTTAGTGTTAGGGTTAAAGGATAGGATTGGCGTTAAGTGTTTAGGCTTAGGGTTTGTGTTAAGTGTTAGGGTTGGGGTTTAGGCTTAGGGTTACGGTTTGAGTTAAGCTCTAGGGTGAGGGTTAAAGATTAGGCTTAGGATCATTGGTTAGGGATAGAGTTATGTTTAAGGGTTAGGGATAGGGTTAGGTTTAGGGTTCAGTGTTAGGGTTAGCATTAGGGGTTAGGGTTAGGGTTAGGGGTTAGGCGTAGTGATGTATTAAGGGCTATGGTTAGAATTAGGATTGGGGTTAGTGTTAGGTTTAGGGTTAGGGGTTAGGTTTAGGGTTAAGGGATAGGATTATGGTTAAGGGTTGGGCGTAGCTTTAGGGTTAAGATTTAGTGTTAGGGTCCGGTTTAAGGGTTAGGGTGAGGGTTAACGGTTAGGGTTAGGGTTGGGGTTAGGGTTTAGGGATATAGTTAGTATTAAGTGTTAGAGTTAGGTTTAGGGTTCAGGGTTAGGGTTAGCTTTAGGGGTTATGATTAGGGTTAGGTGTTAGTTTAGTGTTAGTGTTAGGTCTAGGCGTCAGGGTAAGGTTTAGGGTTAGGGTTAAGAGCTAAGGTTGGGTTTAGTGGTTAGGATTAGGGTTAGGGTTAGGAGTTAGGGTAAAGGGTCAAGGGTTAGCATTATTTTTAGCCATAGCTTTGGCGTTAGGAGTAAGGGTTAGGTTCAGTGTTAGGGTAACAGTAGGTTACCGTAACAGTAACTACGTAGGGTAACAGTTAGTGTTAGTGGTTTAGAATTAGGGTTAGGGATTAGTTGTCACAGTTATGACTAGGAGATAGGGTTAGAATTATGGGATAGGGGTTAATCTCAGGGTAAGTGTTATGCATTAACGTTAGGATAAGAGGTTAAAGTTCAGGTTACGGTGAGGTTTACATTCTAAGGTGAGCAATAGAATCAGGGTTAAATGTTATTTTCAGGGTTAGAGTTTTGGGTGAGGTGTAGAGTTTATGCTTAGGGCACGGGCCTTGTCTGCATTAGGCGGGGGGGGGGGTTAGGGGGCTGGGATTGTCACCAGGAACCCACTCTATCGTACTCTGGTTATGGGCCCCAGCGGTTCATTCAGGACACAGTGGAAGAGCCTCCTTTCACGCATGGCATGGGAGGATTGTAGGCTTTCTAAACTCTAAGAAAGCAAGAAGACTGAGAATTAGATTTAGGGTTAGGGTTAGGGTTCGGGTTAAGGATCAAGGTTAGTATTAGGGTGAAGGCTTAGAGTTAGGGGTTACGGGTAGCGTTACAGGTTACTCTTAGTTTTAACCGTTACAGTTAGGTTCAGGCTTAAGGTTTATGGTTAGGTTTAAGGTTAGGGTTTAGGGTTTGGTACAGGATTAGGGTTAAATATTAGGTTTAGGGTTAAAGATTACGATTAAGGTTAGGTTTAAAGGTTAGTGTGAGGGTTAACAGTCAGGGTTAAAGTTAAGAGTTAGGGTTAGGGTTAGTGTTAGGATTAAGGGTTCATGTTAGGTTTAGGGTTAGAGTTAAGTGCTATGGTTAGCGCTCGAGGTTAGGGTTAGGTTTAGGGTTCACAGTTAGGGTTACGTTTAGAGGTTAGCATTAGGGTTAGGGATTAGCTTTAGGGTAAGAGTTTAGAGTTAGTGTTGGGCTTTAGGCTCAGGGCTTAGGTTTAGGGTCAGAGGTTAGGGTTGATGTTAGGGCTTAGATTTAGTGGTTAGTTTAAGGGCACAGGACCTGTTTATTCTACAGTGAGAGGGGTTAGGGTTAGGGTTAGGGTTGTCGTAGGGGTTAAGGTTAGATTTAACCTTGGGGTTAGTGTTAGGGTTAGGATTAGGGGGTTAGTGTTAGGGTTAGGGGTTAAAAACACCTACAGCCAGCCCTAACCCGATTTCTGACACTTCTTCCATTCTCAGAGTTAACCAAGCCTACAATACAGCCATGTCATGCGTGAGAAGAGGCTCCACCTGAGTCCTGTATGGAGGTCTTGGCCCAAGGCCCAGCGTACGGTGGTGTTGTGTCGCAGCGACCCTGTGCACCACTCTCACCATAGATTAAACAGGTCCTGTGCCCTTAAACTAACCGCTACATCTCAGCCCTAACACTAATCCTAACCCCTAACCCTAAAAGTTATCCTTAACCCTACTGTTAACACTCAAACTAACCCTTAACTCTAACCCTTGTCATGATCTTTAACCCTAACCCTAACACTTAACCCTAACCCTGTACCAAACCATAACCCCTAAGCTTAACCCTAACCCTAAACCTAAACCCTAAGTCTAACTGTAACTGTTAAACCTAACAGTAACTTTTAACCCTAAAACTAACCGTATCCCCTTACCCGAAGCCCTCACCCTAAGATTAAACTTCATCCCTAACCATAACGATAATCCTAACCTTAAATCTAATTCTCAGACTTCTTACTTTCTTAGAGATTTGAAAGCTTACAAACCTCCTTTACCATGCGTGAAATCAGGCTCTGCCAGAGTGTCCTACAAGAAACCCATGGGCCCATACCCTGCATACGATAGAGTGGGTTTCTGGTGACAATCGCATGCCCCTCAATCCCACTCCTAGGGCAGACAGGGCCCATACCCTAAGCAAAACCCTACCCCTCACTCATAATTCTAACCCTGATCCTATTGCTCACCTTAACACATAAACCTCACCGTAAACCTAACTTTAACCACTTATCCTAACATTAATGCATAACACTTATGCTAAGAACAACCCCTATCACTTAATTCTAACCCTAACTCCTAGCCATAACAGTAACCCCTAATCCCTAACCCTAATTCTAACCACTAAACATTACCTTAACCCTACAAACAACCCTAATACTAACCCTAACCTTAAACGCTAACCCTAACCTTATCCCTAAACATAACCTTAAAAGTTTACCCTAAACCCTAACCCTATCCCCTAACCCTAAGCCTAACCCTTAATTCTGATCCTAATCCTAACAATTAAACCTAACCCTAACCCTTAACCCTAACACCAACCCTTACCTTAATGCCGAGACCTAATCTTAGCAGTAAAGCTACCTCTAACCCTAACCCTAGACCTTAAACCTAACACTATCCCTAACTTATAACCCTAACCCTAACTGTTAACCCTCACCCTAACCCTTAACTCAGACCATAACCCTAACCCTTAACCCTAACCCTATCCCTTAATGCTAACCCTAAGCCTTAACCCTTAACCCTAATCCTATCCCTTAACCCTAACCCTAACCCCTAACCCTAACCCTAACCCTAACCCCAACCCTAAATCTATCTCTAGTCCCTAACCCAACCCTAACCGTTAACCCCTAATGCTAACATTAACCCTAACCCCTAATTCCTAACACCTAACCCTCACGCGAACACTAACCCCTAACCCCAAACACCTAACCCTAATCATAACCATAATTCTCACACTTCCTCCATTCTCAGAGTTAGCCAAGCCTACAATAAAACCATGCCATGCGTGAGAAGAGGCTCTGCCTGAGACCTGCATGTAGGTCTGGGCCCAAGGCCTAGGGTACGATGGTGTGGTGTGGCGATGACCCATTCTGCACACTTCTCACCATAGATTACACAGGTCCTGTGCCCTTAAAATAACCTCTAAATCTAAGCCCTAACGCTAACTCTAACACTAACCCTTAACCCTAAACTTAAGCCCTGACCCTAACGCCCAACACTAACATTAAACCCTTACCCTAATCCTTACCCATAACCCTAATGCCTAAACGTAACCCTAACGATGAACCCTAAACCTAACCCTAACCATAACACTTATCTCTAACCCTAAACCTAACACGAACACTTAAACCTAAACCACTAACCCTAACACTTAACCTTAACCCTAACCGTTAACTCTCACACTAACCCTTAAACCTAACCCTAATCGTAATCTTTAACCCTAAACCTAACAGTTAACCCTTACCCTGTACCAAAACCTAACCCCTAACCTTAACCTTAACCCTAACACTTGACCCTAAAGCTAACTGTAACCATTAAACCTAACACTAACCTTTAACCCTGACCGTAACTCTAACCCCTAACCCTAAGCCCTCACCCTAATGCTAAACTTTATCCTTAACACTAACCATAATCCTATCCCTAAATCTAATTCTCAGACTTCTTGCTTTCTCAGAGTTTAGAAAGCCTACAATCCTCCCATGCCATGCGTGAAAAGAGGCTCTGCCACTGTGTCCTGCATGAAACCCAGGGACCCATACCCAGTGTACGATAGAGAAAGTTCTCGGCCACAATCCTAGACCCCTAATACTCCCGCCTAGTGCAGACAGGGCCCGTGCCCTAAGCATAAAAAGTACGCCTAACATATAACCCTAACCTTGAACGTAACACCTAACCCTGATCCTACTGCTCACCTTATCATGTAGACCACACTGTAACCCTAACTTTAACCGCATCTCCTAAAGTTAATGCATAACACTTACACTGAGAACAACGCCTATCCCATAATTCTAACCCTAAATCTTAGCCATAACCATAAAACCTAATCCCTAACCCTAATTCTAAACTGCTAACCCTAACCTTAACACTACCAACAACCCTAACACTAACCCTAACCCTAACCCTCACCCCTAATCCTACCCTATGCCTAAAAGTAACCCTAACTCCTAACCCTTATCCCTAACCAAAAGCCCTGTCCCTAACCATAAGACTTAAGTCTCACCCTTATACCCTAACCCTAATACGAATCCTTAAGCCTAACCCCCAATCCTAACAATTAACCTTAACCCTAACTGTTAACGCTCACCCTAACCCTTAAATCAGACCAAAACCCTAACATTTAACCCTAACCCTAATCCCTAATGCTAACCCTAAGCCTTAACCCTTTACCCTAATCCTATCCCTTAAGCCTAACCCTAACCCTAATTCCTAACCCTAACCATAATCCCTAACCCTAACCCTAACACTAACCCTAACTCTGAATCTAACCCTAGCCCCTAAACCAACACTAACCCCTAACCCCTAACCCTAACACTAACACTAACTCCTAATTTCTAACCCCTGAACCACACTCGAACCCTAACCCCTAACCCCAAACAATTAACCATAACCATAACCCTAATTCTCACACTTCCTCCATTTTCAGAGTTCACCAAGCCTACAATAGAGCCATGCCATGAGTGAGAAGAGGCTCCGCCTGAGTCCTGCATGTAGGTCTGGGCCCAAGGCCCAGGTACGATGGTGTGGTGTCAAGGGGACCAATTCTGCACCCTTCTCACCATAGATTAAACAGGTCCTGTGCCCTTAAACTAACCGCTAAATCTAAGCCCCAACACTAAACCTAAACGCTAACCCTAAACCTAAGCCCTTATCCTAATGCCCAACACTAACACCAAACACTCACCCTAAACCTAACCCGTAACCCTAACCCCTAAACGTAACCCTAACCATGCACCCTATATCTAACCCTAACCCCTAACCCTAACCATAACACTTAACTCTAACCCTAAACTAACATAAACCCTTAACACTAAACCTAATCCCTAACCCTCATGCTTAACCCTAACCGTTAATCCTCACACTTACCTTTAAACCTAACCCTAATTGTAATCTTTAACTCTAAACTTAACACTTAAACCTTAACCTGTACCAAAACCTATCCCCTAAACTGAACCCTAACACTAAACCTTAACGCTAAACCTAACTGTAACTGTTAAACCTAACACTGACCTTTAACTCTGACCCTAAACCTAACCCCTAACCCTAAGGCATCACCTTAACACTAAACTTCATCCCTAATTCTAACCATAATCCTAACCCTAAATCTAATTCTCAGACTTTTTCTTTCTCAGAGTTTAGAAAGCCTATAATCCTCCCATGCCATGTGTGAAAGGAGGCCCTGCCACTGTGTCCAGGGGCCAATACCCAGCATACGATAGAGTGATTTCCCGGTGAATATGCTAGCCCCCTAACCTCTCCGCCTAGGGCAGACAAGGCACGTGCCCTAAGCATAAACACAACCCCTAACCAATAACCCTAACCATAACTGTTAACTCTCACCCTAACATTTAACCCTGACACTAACCCTAACCTGTAAACCTATCCCTAAACCTTTACCCAAAGCCTAAGCCTTAACTCTAACACTATCATTTAACCCTAGCCCTAACCCCTAAATGTTACACTAACCATGAACCCTAAGCCTAACCGTAACCCCTAACACTAACCATAACACTTAACTGTAACCCTAAACCTAACAAGACCCCTTAACCCTAACACTAACCCCTAACCCTAGCCCTTAAACTTAACCCTAAACTTTTACCCTCACACTAACCTTTAACACTAACCATAATGCTAATCTTTAACCCTAAACCTAACACTTAACTCTTACCCTGTACGAAACCCTAACCCCTGACCTTAACCCTGACAATAAACCTTAACCCTAAACCTAACTTTAACCGTTAAAACTAACACTAACCTTAACCCTAACTCTATCCCTAACCCTTAACCCTAAGCCCTCACCCTAACACTAATCGTCATCCCTAATCCTAACCATAATCCTATCCCTAAATCTTAATCTCAGACGTCTTCCTCTCTCAGAGTTTAAAAAGCCCTCACCCTAAAATTTAACCCTAAACCTAACTGTAACTGTTTAAACTAACACTAATCTTTAACCATAACCCTAACCCTTAACCTGAACCCTAAGCCAAACTCTTAACCCTAATCCTATCCCTTAACCCTAACTCTAATCCCTAACTCGAACGCTAACACTAACCCCAACCCTAAACCTAACCCTAGCCCCTAACCCAACCCTCACCCCAACCCCTAACCCTAACACTAACCCTAACCCCTAATGCCTAACCCCTAACCCTCATTTGAACACTCTCTCCTAAACCCAAATCCCTAACCCTAACCATAACCCTAATTCTCACACTTCTTCCATTCTAAGAGTTAACCAAGCCTACAATACAACCATGCCATGCATGAGAACAGGCTCCCCATGATTCCTGCATGTAGGTCTGAGCCCAAGGCCCAGGGTACAATGCTGTGGTGTCTCAGCGACCGATTCCACACCCTTCTCACCATAGATTAAACAGGTCCTCTGACCTTAAACTAATCGCTAAATCTAAGTCCTAACACTAACCCCTACCCTAAACAGAAACCCTGACCCAAACTCCCTTCACTAACACTATACCCTTACACCAAACCTAACCCCTAAACCTAACCCCTAAACATAACCTTAACCATGAACCCTAAACCTGAACCTAAACCCTAACACTTAAGTGTAACCCTAAACCTAACACGAACCCCTAATCCTAACCCTAAACCCTAACCCTAACCCTTCACCTTAACCCTAACCGTTAACCCTCAGCTAACCCTTAAACCTAACACTAATCCTAATCTTTACCCCTAAGCCGAACACTTAACCCTAACCCTGTACCAAACCCTAATCCCTAACACTAAGCCCTCTCCCTAACACTAAACTTCATCCCTAACCCTAACCGTAATCCTAACCCTAAATCTAATTCTCAGACTTCTTGCTTTCTCAGAGTTTAGAAAGCCTACAATCCTCCCATGCCATGCATGAAAGGAGGCTCTGCCACTGTGCCCTGCATGAAACCCAGAGGCCCATACCCAGCATACGATAGAGTGGGTTCCTGGTGACAATCCCAGCCTCCGAGCCCCCCCACCTAGTGAAGACAGGGCCTGTGCCCTAAGCATAAACACTGCCCCAACCCATAACCATAACCCTGATCATAACATCTGACCCTGATCCTATTGCTCACCTTAACATGTAAAACTCACCATAACCCTAACCCTAACCCCTTATCCTAACGTTAATGAATAATACTTACCCTGAGGACAACACCTATCCCATAATTCTAACCCTAACTCTTATTCATAACTGTAAAACCTAATACCTAATTGTAAGCTGCTAACCCTAAATTTAACCCTACCAACAGCCCTAACACTAACCCTAACCCTAACCCTTGATCCTTAAGCCTAAACCCTAACCCTAACCCTAACCCTAAGTATAAACTCTACCCCTCACCCATAACCCTAACCCTGAACATAAAACCTAACCCTGATCCTATTGCTCACCTTAACACGTAAAGCTCACCGTAACACTAACTTTAACCGCTTACCCTAACTTTAAGCATAAAACTGACCCTGAGACCAACCCCTATGCCATAATTCTAACCCTAACTCCTTACCATAACCATAACACCTAATCCCTAACCCTAATTCTAAACTGCTAAACCTAACCTTAAGCCTACAAAAAACCTTAACGGTAACACTAACCCTAACACCTAATCCTAACCCTGTGCCTGAAAATAAACCTAACCCTTAACCTTTAACCCTAATGCTAACCCATAACCCTAACCATAACACTTTACTCTAACCCTAAATCTAACACGAACGCTTAACACTAGCCCTAAACCCTAACCCTAACCCTTAAACACAAACCTAACCGTTAACACTCACACTAACCGTCAACCCTAATCCGAATTCTAATCTTTAACCCTAAACCTAACACTTAACCCTAACCCTGTACCAAACCCTAACCCCTAACCATAACCCTCACCCTAAAACGTAACCCTAAACCTAACTGTAACCGTTAAACCTAACTCTAACATTTAACCTTTACTCTACCCATAATCCCTAGCCCTAATCCCTCACCCTAGCACTAACCTCATTCCTAACCCTAACTATAATCCTAACCCTAAATCTAATTATCAGACTTCTTGCTTTCTCAGCGTTAGAAAGCCTACAATCCTCCCATGCCATGAATAAAAGGAGGCTCTACCACTGTGTCCTGCCGGAAACCCCAGTGCCCATACTCAGCATACACTAGAGTGGGTTCCCGACGACAATCGCAACCCCAAACCCCTCCCCCCCTGCCTAGTGCAGACAGGGCCCGAGTCGTAAGCATAAACCCTACCCCTCACCCCTAACCATAACCCTGAACATAACACCTGACCCTGATCCCATTGCTCACCTTAAAATGTAAATCTCACCATAACCCTAAATTTAACCCCTTATCATAACGTTAATGCATAACACTTACCCTGAGAACAACTCCTATCTCTGAATTCTAACCCTAACTCCAAGCCATAACCATAACACCTAATCCCTAATGCGAATTCTAAACTGCTAACCCTAACCTTAAACCTACCATCAAACCAAACATTACCCTAGCCCCTAACTTTAAAACTATGCCTAAAAATAACCCTAACACTTCACCCTTAATCCTAACCCCTAACTCTAACCCTAACCCTACCCCTAAGACCCTAACCATAACCCTAACTGTTAACCCTCACCCTAACACGTAACCCTGAACTTAACCCTAAACCTTAACACTAACCCTTAACCCTAACCCTAAGCCAAACCCTTAACCATAATCCTATCCTTTAACCCTAAACGCTAACCCTAATATTAACCCCAACCCTAAACCTAACCCTAGCACCCTAACCCAAACCCAACAACTAACCCCTATCCCTAACACTAACCCTAACTTCTAATCCCTAGGACCTAACCCTGACTCGAACCATAATCCCAAACTCCAAACCCCTAACCCAAACCCTAACCCTGATTCTCACACTACTTCCATTCTCAGAGTGAAGCAAGCCTACAATACAGCTATACTATGCGTGAGATGAGGCTCCACCTGAGTCCTGCTTGTAGGTCCTTTCCCAAGGATCAGGGAACGATTTTGTGCTTTCGTGGAGACTCCGACAGCACCCTTCTCACCGTAAATAAAACAGGTCCTGTGCCCTTAAACTAAAAGCTAAATCTCAGCCCTAACACTAACACTAACCCCTAACCGTAAACATAAGCTCCGACCGTAACGCTGAACACGAACTCTAAAACCTTACCCTAAACCTAATCCCTAACCCTAACACTAACCCATAAACATAACACTAACCATGAACCCTAAACCTAACCCTAACCATAACACTTAACGCTAACCCTAAAGCCTACACGAAGACTTATTCCTAACACTAACAAAAACCCTAGCCCTTAGTCTTGATCCTTATCATTAACCCTCACACTAGCCCTTAACCCTAACCCTAATCCTAATCTTTAACCCTAAAGCTAAAACTTAAGCCTAACACTGTACCAAACGCTAAACCTTAACCTTAACCCTAACCCTAAAACATAACCATAAACCTGACTGTAACGGTTAAACCTAACACTAACCTTTAACCCTAACCACTGACCTTAAGAACGCACCCTAACACTAACCTTCATCCCTAAACATTACCATAAACCTACCCCTAAATCTAATTCTCAGACTTCTTGCTTTCTCAGAGTTTAGAAAGCCTACAATTCTCCCATGTCATGAGTAAAAGGAGGCTCTGCCACTGTGTCCTGCAAGAAACCCGGGGGCCCATAACTAGTGCATGAGAGAGCGGGTTCCCAGTGGCAATCCTAGTCCCTAACCCCCCCCCTCCTGGTGAAGACAGGGCCCGTGCGCTAAGCAAAAACACTATCCCTAACAGATAACCCTAACTCCAAACATAAAACCTAACCCTGATCTTGTTGCTCACCTTAAAACATAAACCTAACCATAACACTAATTTATCCCCTTATGTTAACGTTAATGCATAGCACCCAAAGAAGAAGCCCTATCCCATAATTCTAAACCTAATCCCTAGCCATAACCATAACACCTCATCCATATTCTAAAGTGCCAACCCTAAACTTCAACCTACCATCAACCCTAACCCTAACCCTAACCCTTAACCCTAAGCCCTCACCCTAACACTAATCTTCATCCCTAAACCGTGCCGTAATCCTAACCCGAAATCTAATTCTCAGACTTCTTGCTTTCTCAGAGTTTTGAAAGCCTACAATCCTACTAAGCCATGCATGAAAGCCCGCTCTGCGACAGTGTCCTGCAGGAAACCAGAGGCCCATACACTGCATACGATAGAGTAGGTTACCAGCGACCATCACAGACCCCTATCTTTGCCTCCTAGTGCTTACAGGGCCCGTGCCCAGAGCATAAACCCTACCCCTCACCCATAAGACTAACCCAGAACATAACACCTAACCCTGATCATACTGCTCACCTTAAGAGGTAAAGCTCACCATAACCCTAACTTTAACACCTTATCTTAACGTTAATGCATGACACCCTGAGAAAAAGCACTATACTGTAATTCTAACGCTAACTCCTAGCCATAACCATAACACCTGATCCCGAATTCTGAAACGCCAACCCTAACCTTAACCCTACCAACAACACTAACACTAACCCTAACACCTTACCCTAACCCTACGCATAAAAATAACCCTAACCGTTGATCCTTAGTCATAACCCCTAACCTTAACCCTAACACTTAACCCTAATCCCAAGCCTAACCATTAAACATAACCCTAACACTTAACCTTAAACCTAACCTTTACCTTAATGCCTAGAGATCTAACCCTAACACTGACTTAGAGTTAACACTAACCCTAACCCCCTAATGTTAACCTTAAACCTGAACCATAAACCTAACCCTTAACCCTAATCCTATCCCTAACCCCCTAACCCTATCCCTAACTGTTAACCCTCACCCTAACCCTTAACCGTGACCCTAACCCTAAACCTGAACCCTTACCCTAAGCCTAACCCTTAACCCTAACCCTATCCCTTAACCCTAACGCCAAACCCTAACGCTAACTCCAAACCTAAACCTTACCCTGGCCCCCTAAACCAGAGTTAACACCTAACCCGTAACACTAACTCTAACCCTAACCACTAATCCCTAGCACCTAACCCTGACTCCAAGCCTAACCCCTAACTCGAAACCCCTAACCCCAACCCTAACCCTAATTCTCACACTACTTCCATTCCCGAGTGAAGCAAGCCTACAATACAGCCATGCCATGTGTGAGATGAGGCTCCGCCTGAGTCCTGCATGTAGATCTTGTCCCAGGGCCCAGGGAATGATGTTCTGCTTTCGTGATGACTCCGACCGCACCCCTCTCACCATAGATTAACCAGGTCCTGTGCCCTTAAACTGACCGATAAATCTAAGCCCTACCACCAACCCTAACCCCTGACCCTGAACCTAAGCCCCGAGCCTAAAGCCCAACACTAACTCTAAACCCTTACCCTAAACCTAATCCTTAACCCTAATGCTAACCCCTAAACGTAACCCTAACCGTGGACAGTAAACCTAACCCTAACCTCTAACACAAACCCTAACACATAACTCGAACCCTAAAGCTAACCCTAACCCTTAACCCTAAACCTAAACCCTAACCCTAACTCTTAACCTTAACCCTAACCGTGAACTCTCACGCTAACCTTTAATCCTAACCCTAATCCTAATCTTCAACCGTAAACCTAACACTTAACCCTAACCCTGTACCTAACCCTAACCCTATACCAAACCCTAACCCCTCATCTTTACCCTAACCGTAAACCTCAACCCTAAACCGAACTGTAACCGTTAAACCTAAGAGTAACCTTTAACCCTAACCCTAATCCCTAACCCTAAGCCCTCACCCTAACACTAAACTTCATCCTTAACCCTAACCAGAATCCTAACCCTAAATCTAATTCTCAGACTTCTTGCTTTCTTAGAGTTTAGAAAGCCTGCAATCCTCCCATGCCATGCGTGAAAGGAGGCTCTACCACTGTGTCCTGCATCAAACCCACGGGCCCATACCCAGAGTACGATACAGTGGGATCCTGGTGACAATCCCAGTCCCCTAACCTCCCCCCACCCCCGCCTAAGGCAGACAGGGCCCGTGCGCTAAGCATAAACAATACCTGTAACAGATATCCCTCACCGTGAACATAACACCTAACCCTGTTCCTATTTCTCCCCTTAACACGTAAACCTCACCGTGAGCCTAACTTTAACCTCTTATCCTAACGTTAGTGCATAACCCATTCCCTGAGAACAACCCCTATCCCATAATTCTAACCCTATCTCCTAGTCGTCACTGTAACACCTAATCCCTAACCCTAATTCTAAACCGCTAACTCTAACCGTAACCCTGCCTACAACCCTAACACTGACAGTAACCCTTACTTCTAACCCCAACGCTATGCCTAACAAAAACCCTTAACCCTTCACCCTAACCCCTAAGCCTTACCCTAACCCTTAACCCTAATCCTAATCCTATCCATTCAACCTAACCCTAGCTCTTAAAGCTAACCCTAAACCTTACCCTCACGACTAGACCTAACCCTGACACTAACCTAACACCTAACCCTAACCATAACCCCTACAGCTAACCTTAACCCTGAACCCTAAACCTAACCCTAACACTGAACCCTCACTATATCCCCAACCTCTAAGCCTAATCCTAACCGTTAACCCTCACCCTAACACTTAAACTGGACCATAACACTAAACATTAACCCTAACACTAAACTTTAACCCTAAACCTGAGCCCAACCCTTAACGCTAATTTTATCCTTTTACCCTAAACCTAACTCCTAAACCAAACCCTAACACTAACCCCAATCCTAATTCTAACCATACCCCTTCATAAAACACTAACTCCTAACCCTGACACTTACCAAAAACCCTAATCGCTAATCCCTAACACTAACGCTTAACCTTTACCGTAACCGTTAACCCTCACCCTAACCCTTAACGCTGACCCTAACCTTAACCTTTAATCTAAGCCTGACCCTTAACCCTAACAGTAAGGAAAACCCTCACGCCAACCTTATCCCTTATCCCTAACCCTAACACTACTGCTAAAAATAACCCTAACCTTGGATCCTTAAACCTAACCCCTAACACTTACTTTAACCCCAAACCCTAACCCTAATCCTAAGCATTAAACCTAACCCTATCTCTTAACCCTTACTCTAACGCCTAGATCTAACCCTAAAATCTAACCTACCACCTAATCCTAACCTTAAGCCCTAATGCTAACTCTAACCCTGAACCCTAAACCTACCCGTAAACCCTTAACACTAACCCTATCCATAAACCTTAACCCTGACCCTAACCATAACCCGCACCCAAGCATTTAACCCTGACCCTAACCCTAATCCTTAACGATAAACTTAACACTAAACACCAACCCTAAGCCCAACACTTAACCCTAAACCTGACCCTTGACCCCTAACCCTAAACCTAAGCCTAACCCCAACCTGAACCCTTAATCTTGACCCTTACCCTTAACCCTCACACTAACCCTAATCCTAATCTTTAACCATGAAGCTAACACTGAAGCCTACCCCTGTGCCAAACGCTAAACCCAAACCTTAACCCAAACCCTGAGACTTAACCGTAAACCTAACTGTAACTGTTAAACCTAACACTAACCTTTAACCCCAACCCCTAACCCAAGACCCCACCCTGACACTAATCTTCATCCCTAAACATTACCAGAATCCTACCCCTAAATCTAATTCTCAGAGTTCTTGCTTTCTCAGAGTTTAGAAAGCCTACAATCCTCCCATGCCATGAGTAAAAGGGGGCTCTGCCACTGTGTCCTGCATGAAACCCAGGAGCCCATACCCAGCGTACGATAGAGTGTGTTCCTGGGGACAATCCCATCCCCCTAACCCCAGCCCCCCGCCCAGTGCAGACAGGGCCCGTACGCTAAGTATAAACACTACCCCTAACAGATAACCCTCACCCTGAACATAACACCTAACCCTGATCCTATTGCTCACCTTAAAACATAAACCTCCCCGTAACCCTAACTTAGCCCCTTAACTTAACGTGAATGCATAACACCTTGAGAAGAAGCCCTATCCCGTAATTCTAATCCTAAACCATAGTCATAACCGTAACACCTCATCCCTAATTCTAAAACGTCAAACCTAACCTTCACCCTACCAGCAACCCTAACCCTAACCCTAACCCCTAACCCTAAGCCCTCACCCTAACCACTAATCTTCATCCCTAAACCATGCCGTAATCCTAACCCGAAATCTAATTCTCAGACTTCTTGCTTTCTCAGAGTTTTGAAAGCCTACAATCCTACTAAGCCATGCATGAAAGCCGGCTCTGCCACAGTGTCCTGCATGAAACCCAGAGGCCCATACACTGCGTGCGATAGAGTGGGTTCCCAGCGACCATCACAGACCCCTAACTTCGCCTCCTAGTGCATACAGGGCCCGTGCCCTAAGGATAAACCCTACCCCTCACCCATAACCCTAACCCAGAACATAACACCTAACCCTGATCCTACTGCTCACCTTAACAGGTAAAGCTCACCGTAACCCTAACTTTAACCCCTTATCTTAACGTTAATGCATGACACCCTGAGAACAAGACCTATACCGTAAATCTAACGCTAACTCCTAGCCATAACCATAACACCTAATCCCTAATTCTGAAACGCCAACCCTAACCTTAACCCTACCAACAACACTAACATTAACCCTAACCCCTTACGCTAACCCTACGCCTAAAAATAACCCTAACCTTTGATCCTGTGTCATTACCCATAATCTTAACCCTAACCCTCAACCCTAATCCCAATCCTTAACCATTAAACTTAACCCTAACTCTTAACCCTAACCCTGACCTTTACCCTAATGCCTAGAGATCTAACCGCAACACTGACCTACAGTTACACTAACCCTACCCTCTAACGCTAACCTTAAACCTGAACCATAAACCTAACCCTTAACCCTAACCCTATCCCTAACCCCCTTACCCTAACTCTAACTGTTAACCCTCACCCTAACCCTCAACCTTGACCCTAACCTTAAACCTTAATCCTAACCATGCGTTTCATGAGCCTCTGCCTTTGTCCTGCGTGACAGTTGAAGCCCAACACCAAGGGTAAGATGAAGTGGGGACGCAGCCTTGCTCCACACCCACAGTGCCCCGTACATTAGACGGGGCCCGTGCCCTAACACACACCGTTAAACGTAAGCCCTAACCCTATCACTAAACCAAACCCTTCGTAAGCCCTGAATCTAACTCCTAACAGTAACCCTAATCCCTGACCCTTACTCTTGCCTCTCACCCTAAACCTAAACCCAACCACTAAACATAATCCTAATCTCTAATCCTAACAGTAATCCTAACCCTAATTCTAACCTAAAACCCTAACCCCTAAATCTAATCCTAGTCCCTAACACCTAACCTTACCCTAAACCGAATTCCAATTCTCAGAGTTCTTCAATTCAAAAACTTAAAAAAGCCTACAATCCACCAATGCCGTGTCTGAGATGAGCGTCCGCCCCTATGTCCTGCATGACAGGCAGGCGCCAATGCCCAGGGTACTATGGAGTGGAGTCCTGGGGTCTGTAGGCTTGCTAAACTCCAGTTTGGAAGAATTGCTATAGTCATATATAGGGATGCTTACATTTACTTATAGAAAGCAACTATTGATGTGTGATTTGTAGGCTTGCCTTACTCTAGTTTGGATGAAGAAGCTGAATCATATATAGGAATATTAGCTTTGAGTTAGAGGAAGCATCTATGGGGGGTGCTTTTTTGGCTTGTTAAACTCTGGTTTGGAAGAAGTTCGAGAGTCTTATATAGGAACGATATCATTCATTCAGAGAAAGCAATTATAGGGAGTTGGTTTGTAGGCTTGCTAAGCTCTAGTTTGGAGGAAGGCGAGAGTCATATATAGAACGCTTACGTTCACATAAAGCGTCTACGGGGGGACGGATTCTAGGCTTCCTAAACTCTAGCTTGGAAAAAGAGGACAGTTATGTATAGGAACTCTCGGCGGGGGATTTGTAGCATTGCTAAAATCTTAGATTGGAAAAGTTGCGAGAGTCATACATAGGAATGTTAACATTCACTCAATGAAAGCAACTATAAGGGGTGCTTTCCAGGCTGGCTACACTCTAATTTGGAAAAAGTGCGACAGTCATATATAGGAAGGCTTATATTCACTCAGACAAAGCAATTATGTGTAGGTGTATAGTAGGCATGCTAACTCTAGTTTGGAAAATTTCGAGAGCCATGTATAGGAAAGCATACAGTAACTTAGAGAAAGCAACGAACAGGGGTGGAGTGTAGGCTTTCTAAACTCTAGTTTGGAGGAAGTGCCATAGACATATATAGGAACGCTTAAATTCGTTCAGAGAAAACAGCTGTCGGGGATTGGTTTGTAGACTTATTCAACTCTAGTTTGGAAGAAGTGCGAGAGACATATATAGGAATGTTTACATTGACTCAAAGAAAGCAACTATGGGGGAGTGTTATTTTGGCATGCCAGATGTTAGTTAAGAAGAGGTACAAGACTCATATATAGGAACGCTTACATTCACACAGCGAGAGCAACTACGGAGTAGTGTCAGGTAGACATGTTAAAGTCTAGCTTGGGAGAAGTTCCAGAGTCCTATATAGGAAAGGTAACAGCCACTTTGAAAAAGCAAGTCTTGGCGGGTGGTTTGTAGGCCTGCAAAACCCTGTTTTGGTTGAAGTGTGAGAGTCATATATGAGAAGGCTTACATTCACTCAGAGAAAGCAACGATGGGGTTGTTTGTAGGCTTACTAAACTGCAGTTTGGAAGAAGCACGAGAATCACATATAGGAGCACATACATTTTGACGCACTGAAAGTAACTATGGGGTGGTGTTTTATAGGCATGCTAAACTCTAGTTTGGACGAAGTTTGAGAATCACATATAAGAAAGCTTAGAGTCACTTAGAGAAAGCAAATCTCTGGGTGTGGAATGTAGGCCTGCTAAACTCTATTTTGGTTTAAGAGTGAGAGTCATATATGGGAAGGCTTACATTCCCTCAGAGAAAGCAACGACGGCGTGGTGGTTTGTAGGCATACTAAACTCTAGTTTGGAAGAAGTAGGAGAATGATATATGGGAACGCTTACATTCGCGTAGAGAAAGCAATTATGGGGTGGCGTTTTTGTAGCCATGCTAATCTCTAGTTTGGAAGAAGTTAAGGAGTAATATATAGGAAAGGGTACAGTCATAGAAACCAACTCTCGGGGGATGTTTTGTACACCTGCAAAACTCCAGTTTGGAAGTGGGAGAGAGTCATATTGGGGACCGCGTGCATTCACTCAGAGAAATCAACGATGGGATTGTGATTTGTAGGCATAGTCAACTCTAGTTTGGAAGAAGTACGAGAATCGTATATAGGAAAGCTTACCTTCACGCAGAGAAAGCAACTATGGAGTGATGTTTGTATGCCTACTAAAATATAGTTTGGAGGAAGTTCGAGAGCCATATCTGGGAAGCTTACAGTCACTTAGAGAAAGCAACCCTAGGGGGTGTTTCGTAGGCCTGCTAAACTCTATTTTCAATGAAGTGTTAGAATAATATATGGGAACTCAGTGAAAGCAACGTTGTGGTTGTGGTTCCTAGAAGAAGCAAGAGAATCACATGTAGAACCGCTTACATTCCGGCACCGAATGCAACTATGGGGTGGTGTTTTGTAGGCTTGCAAAACTCTAGTTTGGACGAAGTTTGAGAGTCATATATAGGAAAGTTTACAGTCACGTAGAGAAAGCAACTCTCTGGGTGTGGAATGTAGAGTTATTTTGGTTGAAATAGAGTTATTTTGGTTGAAGTGTGAGAGTCATATATGGGAACGCTTACATTCACTCAGAGAAAACAACGTTTGGGTGGTGGTTTGTAGGGTATACTAAACTGTAGTTTGGAAGAAGTACGAGAGTCCTATATAGGAACACTTACATTCACACAGAGAAAGCACTTATGGCGTCAGGTTTTGTAGGCATGCTAAACTGTAGTTTGGAAGAAGTTGGAGAACCTTATACAGGAAAGATTACCGTCACCCAGGGAAAGCAACTCTCGGGAGATTTTTTTGTACACATGCTAAACTCTAATTTGGATGAAGTGTGAGAGTCAAACATGGGACCGCTTACATTCCCTCAGAGAAACAACACTGGGGTGGTTTTTGTAGGCATACTAAATAGTTTGGAAGAAGTACGAGAATGATATTTGGGAACGCTTACATTCACACAGAGAAAGCAACTACGTGGTGGTGTTTTGTAAGCATGCTATAGTTTGGAAGAAGTTCCAAACCTGAACAGTCATTTAGAGAAAGCAACTCTTGGTGGGTGATTTTTAGGTCTGCTAAATTGTATTTTGAAAGAAGTACCAGAGTCATATATACTAATGCTTACATTCATGCAAAGAAAAAACCATGGGGTGATGTTTAGTGGGCATGTTAACCTGTAGTTTGGAAGAAGTTGGAGAGTCTTATTTAGGAAAGCTTACAGTCACCTAGAGAAAGTAACTCTCGGGAGAGCCTTTCTTGGCCTGCTAAACTCTACTTTGCATCAATTGTGAGAGTCAAACATGGGAATGCTTTCATTCATTCAGAGAACGCAACGTTTGGGTGGTGGTTTGTAGGCATTCTAAACTGTATTTTGGAGGAAGTACGAGAGTCATGTATATGAACGCTTACATTCATGCAGAGAAAGCAACTGTGGGGTGGTTTCTAGGCATGCTAAACTCCAGTTTGGACGAAGTTTGACAATCAGATATAAGAAAGCTTAGAGTCGCTTAAAGCAAATCTCTGGGTGTGGAATGTAGGTGTGCCAAACTCTATTTTGGTTTCAGAGTGAGAGTCATATATGGGAAGGCTTACATTCACTCAGAGAAAGCAACGATGGTGTGGTCGTTTGTAGGCATACTGAACTCTAGTTTGGAAGAAGTAGGAGAATGATATATGGGAACGCTTACATTCATGCAGAGAAAGCAATTATGGGGTGGCTTTTTTGTAGCCATGCAAATCTCTATTTTGCAAGAAGTTAAAGAGTAATATATAGGAAAGCGTACCGTCATTTATAGAAACCAACTTTCGGGGGATGATTTGTAGGCCTGCAAAACTCTACTTTGGAAGAAGGGGGAGAGTCATATGGGGGACTGGGTATATTCACTCGGAGAAATCAACGACGGGGTTGTGGTTTGTAGGCATACTAAACTCTAGTTTGGAAGAAGGACGAGAATCATTTATAGGAACGCTTACATTCATGCAGAGAAAGCAACTATGGAGTGATGTTTGTATGCCTACTAAACGATAGATTGGAGGATGTTCGAGAGTCATATCTGGAAAGCTTACAGTCATTTAGAGAAAGCAACTCTCTGGGGGTGGTTCGTAGGCCTGCTAAACTCTATTTTCAATGAAGTGTTCGAATCATATACAGGAACGCTTACATTCACTCAGAGAAAGCAACGTTGGGGTGGCCGTTTTTGAGCATACTAAACTCTACTTTGGAAGAGGTACGAGAGACATACATAGGAACGCTTACATTAACACAGAGAAAGCAAATACGGGGTGCTGTAGTGCAGGCATGCTAAACTATAGATTGGAAGAAGTTCGAAAGCTGACAGTCACTTAGAGAAAGCAACTCTTGGCGGGTGATTTTTAGGTCTGCTAAATTGTATTTTGAAAGACGTACAAGAGTTATATACACAAACGCTTACATTTATGCAGAGAAAGAAACTATGGGGTGATGTGTTGTTGGCATGCTAAACTGCAGTTTGAAAGGACTTCCAGAGTGTTATATAGGATAGCTACAGTCACCTAGAGAAAACAACACTCGGGACAGCTTTGCAAGCCTCTAAACACTAATTAGCAGCAATTGTGAGAGTCAAATATGGGAAAGCTTACATTCACGGAGAGAACACAACGTTTGGGTGGTGGTTTGTAGGCATAATAACTGTAGGTCGGAAGAAGTAGGAGAGTCATATATATGAACAGTTACATTCACGCAGAGAAAGAAACTGTTGGGTGGTGTATGTACGCATGTTAATCTATACTTTGGAGGAAGTTTGAGAGTCATATCTGGGGAAAATTACAGTCACATAGCTAAATCAACCATCGGGGACTGGTTTGTAGGTCTGCTAAATTCTATTTTGGAAAAAGTGATTCATATAAGGGAATGCTTATGTTCACTCAGAGAAAGCAACGATGCGTTGGTGTACTGTTGGCATGCTAAACTTTAGTTTGGAAGAAGTTCGAGAGTTTTACATAGGAAAGCTTACATTCACCTAGAGAAAGCAACTCTCAGGATGTGGTTTATAGGCCTGGTGAACTCTAATTTGGCTCAAGTGTGAGAGTCATACATACGAGTTCCAAAATACAGTTTAGTATGCCTACAAACCACCAGCCTAACATTGCTTTCTCTGAGTGGATATAGGCCTTCCCTTATATGAATCTCGGACTGCTTTCAAAATGCAATTTGCCGGACCTACAAAACACCGCCCGAGAGTTGCTTTCTCTCACTATAAGCTTTCCTATATATGACTTTGGGACATAGTTTAGCATGCCAACAAAAGGCCACCCCATAGTTTGCGTGAATGTAAGCGTTCCTATGCATCACGCTCGTACTTCTTCCAAAGTATAGTACACCTACCAACCACCTCCCCAACGTTGCTTTTTCTGAGTGAATGTAAGCATTCTTTTATTCTCGTACTTCCTCCAAACTCCAGTTTAGTGTGACTAAAAATCACCACCGCAACCTTGCTTTCTCTGAGTGAATGTTAGCGTTCCCATTTAAGATTCACACTTCATCCAAAATAGAATTTAGCAGAACTACAAACCGGCCCCCAAGGGTTGCTTTCTCTGTGAGACTGTAAGCTTTCCTATTACTCTTAACTTCTTCGCAACTAGAGATTTGCATGCCTACAAAACACCACCCCATAGTTGCCCTCTCTGCATGAATGTAAGCACTCATATATATGACTCTGCTACTTCTTCCAAAATACAGTTTAGTATGCTTACAAACAACCAACCAAACGTTGCGTTCTCTCAGAGAATGTTAGCGTTCTCAAGTATGACTGTTCCAAATGATGCAAAGTAGAGTTTAGCAGGCTTACAAACTATCTCTCGAAAGTTGCTTCCTCTGGGGGACTGTAAGCTTTCCTATAAAAGACTGTCGAACGTCTTCGAAACTACATTTCAGCACGCCAACAAAACATAACCACATAGTTTCTTTCTCAGCATAAATATAAGCGATTTTATATATGACTCTTGTACTTCTATCAAAATACAATTTAGCAGACCTCAAAATCAACCGCCAAGAGTTGCTTTCTCTAAGTCACTGTCAGCTTTCGAACTTCTTCCAAATTATATTTTATCATGCCTACAAAACACCACCCCGTAGTTGCTTTCTCTGCGTCCATATAATCGTTCATATATATGACTCTCGTACTTCTTCCAAACTGGAGTTAGTATACCTACAAACCGGCACCCAAATTTACCTTTCTCTGAGTGAATGAAGCGTATCCATGTATGCCTCTTTCACTTCATCCAAATTAGAGTTTAGCGGCCCACAAACCACCTCCTGTGAGTTGCTTTCTCTAGGTGACTGTAAATTTTCCTATATAAGACTCTCGAACTTCTTCCAAACTACAGTTTAGCATGCCAACAATACAGCACCCCATCGTTGATTTCTCTGAGTGAACATAAGCGTTCCCATATATGACTCTCACTCTTCTTCCAAAATAGAATTTAGCAGACCTACACAACACCCGATGGTTCCAATTCTCTAGGTGACTTTAATTTTTCCCACATATGACTCTCGAACTTTCTCCAAACTAGATTATGATGATTACATAGACCACCCCACAGTTGCTTTCTCTGCGTGAATGTAACCGTTCATATATGACTCTCCTACTTCTTTTGAACTACAGCATTTATTCCTACAAACCATCACGACAACGTTCTTTCTGTGAGTGAATGCAAGCGTTCTCACACTTCATCCAACTTACAGTTTAGCAGACCTACCAACAAACTACAGAGATTTGTTTTTCTCTGTGTCACTGTAATCTTTCCTATGTAAGGCTCTCGAACTTCTTCCAAACCACAGTTTAGCATGCCAACAAAATACGATCACAGAGTTGCTTTCTCTGCGTGAATGTAAGCATTCGTATATATGACTCTCCTACTTCCTCCAAAATACAGTTTAGAATGCTTACAAACCACCACCCAAACGTTGCGTTCTCTGAGTGAATGTAAGCGTTCCCATGTTTGACTCTCACAATTGATGCAATCTAGAATTTAGCATGCTTAGAAACAATCTCCCGAGAGTTGCTTTCTCTGGGTGACTAAACTTTCCTATGTAAGACTCGCGAACTTCTTCCAAACTACAGTTTAGCATGCCAACAAAACACCGCCCCATAGTTGATTTCTCTTCGTGATCATAAGCGTTCCCATATATGACTCTCATTCTTCTTTCAAAATAGAATTTAGCAGATCTACAAAATGGCCCCCGATGGTTGCTTTCTCTAAGTGACTGTAATTTTCCCCAGATATGACTCTCGAAATTCCTCCAAACTACAGATTAGCATGCATACATACGCCACCCAACAGTTGCTTTCTCTGCGTGAATGTAACCGTTCATATATGACTCTCCTACTTCTTCCGAACTACAGTTATTATGCCTACAAACCAACACCCAAACGTTGTGTTCTCTGAGTGAATGTAAGCGTTCCCATGTTTGACTCTCACAATCGCTGCTTGTTAGAGTTTAGCAGGCTTGCAAAGCTCTCCTGAGTGTTGCTTTCTCTAGGTGACTGTAAGCTATCCTACATAACACTCTCGAACTTCTTCCAAACTGCAGTTTAGCATCCCCACAACACATCACCCCATAGTTTCTTTCTACGCATGAATGTAAGCGTTTGTATATAAGACTCTGACACGTCTTTCAAAATACAATTTAGCAGACTTAAAAAATCACCCGCCAAGAGTTGCTTTCTCTAAGTGACTGTCAGCTTTCGAACTTCTTCCATTCTATAGTTTAGCATGCCTGCACTACAGCACCTCGTATTTGCTTTCTCTGTGTTAATGTAAGCGTTCGTATTTATGTCTCTTGTACCTCTTCCAAAGTAGAGTTTAGTATGCTCACAAACGGCCACCCCAACGTTGCTTTCTCTGAGTGAATGTAAGCGTTCCTGTATATGATTTTAACACTTCATTGAAAATAGAGTTTAGCAGGCCTACGAACCACCCCTTGAGAGTTTCTTTCTCTAAATGACTGTAAGCTTTCCAGATATGACTCTCGAACATCCTCCAAACTATAGTTTAGTAGGCATACACACATCACTCCATAGCTGGTTTGTCTGCGTGAATGTAACCGTTCATATATATGACTTTCCTACTTCTTCCGAACTACAATTAAGGCCACAAACTGCAACCCAAACCTTGCGTTCTGAGTGGATGTAAACCTTCCCATACTTGACTTTAAGAGTTGGTGCAAATTATCAGGCTTAGAAATCATCTCCCAAGAGTTGCTCTCTCTAGGTGATTGTAAGCTTTGCTATATAAGATTCTAAACTTCCTCCAAACTATAGTTTAGTAGGCATACAAACCTCACTCCATAGTTGCTTTCTCTGCATGAATGTAAGCGTTCCTATATATGATTCTCCTACTTTCTCCAAACTAGAGTTTAGTATGCCTACAAAACACAACCCCATCCTCGATTTCTCTGAGTCAATGTACGTGGTCCCCAATATGACTCTCCCACTTCTTCCAAAGTAGAGTTTTGCAGGCTTACCCTTCATCCCCCGAAAGTTGGTTTCTATAAATGAGTGTACGCTTTCCTATATAACTTCTTCCAAACTAGAGATTAGCATGGGTACAAAAAAGCCACCCCATAATTGCTTTCTCTGCATGAATGTAAGCGTTCCCATATATCATTTTCCTACTTCTTCCAAACTAGAGTTTAGTATGCCTACAAACCACCACACCATCGTTGCTTTCTCTGAGTGAATGTAACCCTTTCCATATATGACTCTCAATCTAAACCAAAATAGAGTTTAGCACGCCTACATTCCACACCCAGAGATTTGCTTTCTCTAAGTGACTCTAAGCTTTCTTATATGTGATTCTCAAACTTCGTCCAAACTAGAGTTTAGCACGCCTAGAAAACACCACCCCACAGTTCCTTTCTCTGCATGAATGTAAGCGTTTGAATATATGACTCTGGTACTTCTTTCAAAATACAATTTAGCAGACCTAAAAATCCACCGCCAAGAGTTGCTTTCTCTAAGTGACTGTCTGCTTTCGAACTTCTTCCAAACTATATTTTAGCAGGCCTACAAAACACCACCCCATAGTTGCTTTCTCTGCGTCCATATAAGCGTTCATATATATGACTCTAGTACTTCTTCCAAACTGGAGTTAGTATACCTACAAACCGGCACCCCAATTTACCTTTCTCTGAGTGAATGAAGCGTATCCATGTATGCCTCTTTCACTTCATCCAAATTAGAGTTTAGCGGCTTACAAACCACCTCCTGTGAGTTGCTTTCTCTAGGTGACTGTAAACTTTCCTATATAAGACTTTCGAACTTCTTCCAAACTACAGTTTAGCATGCCAACAATACAGCGCCCCATCGTTGATTTCTCTGAGTGAACATAAGCGTTCCCATATATGACTCTCACTCTTTTTCCAAAATAGAATTTAGCAGACCTACACACCAGCCCCCGATTGTTCCTTTCTCTAAATGACTCTAATTTTCCCCAGATATGACTCTCGAACTTCCTCCAAACTACAGATTATGATGATTACATACGCCACTCCACAGTTGCTTTCTCTGCGTGAATGTAACCGTTCATATATGACTCTCCTACTTCTTCGAACTACAGTTGTTATTCCTACAAACCACCACGACAAAGTTCTTTCTCTGAGTGAATGCAAGCGTTCTCACACATCATCCAAATTACAGTTTAGTAGACCTACCAACAAACTACAGAGAGTTGTTTTCTCTGTGTCACTGTAATCTTTCCTATATAAGGCTCTCGAACTTCTTCCAAACCACAGTTTAGCATGCCAACAAAATACGATCACAGAGTTGCTTTCTCTGCGTGAATGTAAGCATTCGTATATATGACTCTCCTACTTCCTCCAAAATACAGTTTAGAATGCTTACGAACCACCACCCAAACGTTGCGTTCTCTGAGTGAATGTAAGCGTTCCCATGTTTGACTCTCACAATTGATGCAAATTAGAGTTTAGCACGCTTAGAAACAATCTGCCGAGAGTTACTTTCTCTAGGTGACTGTAAGCTTTCTTATATAAGACTCGCGAACTTCTTCCAAACTACACTTTAGCATCCCAACGAAACACTGCCCTATCGTTGATTTCTCTGAGTGAACAAAAGCGTTCCCACATATGAATTTCACTCTTCTTCCAAAATAGAATTTAGCAGATCTACAAAACGGCCCCCGATTGTTGCTTTCTCTAAGTGACTGCAATTTTCCCCAGATATGACTCTCGAACTTCCTCCAAAGTATAGATTAACATGCGTACATACACCACCCAACAGTTTCTTTCTCTGCGTGAATGTAACCGTTCATACATATGACTCTCCTACTTCTTAAGGTAAAGGTTAAGCGTTAGGGTTAGGGATTAGTGATTAGGGTTTTTGGTTAGTGTTAGGGTTAGCGGTTAGGAGTTAGTGTTTTATGAAGCTGTATGGTTAGAATTAGGATTGGGGTTAGAGTTACGGTGAGGTATAGGGGTTAGGTTTAGGGTAAAAGGATAGGATTAGGGTTACGGGTTGGGCTTAGGTTTAGGGTTAAAGTTTACTGCTAGGGTAAGGGATAGGGTTCAGGGTTAGCTTTAGGGGTTCTGGATAGGGTTAGGTGTTAGGTTAGTGTCAGGGTTAGGTCTAGTCGTGAGGGTAAGGTTTAGGGTTAGCTTTAAGAGCTAGGGTTACGTTTAATGGTTAGGATTAGGATTAGGGTTAAGGGTTAGGGTAAGGCTTAGGGGTTAGGGTGAAGGGTTAGGGTCAAGGGTTAGGGTTTTTGTTAGGCATAGCGTTGGGGTTAGAAGTAAGGGTTACTGTCAGTGTTAGGGTTGTAGGTAGGGTTACGGTTAGGGTTAGCGGTTTAGAATTAGGGTTAGGGATTAGGTGTCACAGTGATGACTAGGAGATAGGGTTAGAATTATGGGATAGGGGTTGTTCTCAGGAAATGGGTTATGCATTAACGTTAGGATAAGAGGTTAAAGTTAGGCGCACGGTGAGGTTTACGTGTTAAGGGGAGAAATAGGAACAGGGTTGGGTTGTTATGTTCAGGGTTAGGGTTATCTGTTAAAGGTACTGTTTATGCTTAGCGCACGGGCCCTGTCTGCATTAGGCGGGAGGGGGGAGTTTAGGGGGCTGGGATTGTACCCGGGAACCCACTCTATCATACTCTGGGTATGGGCCCGTGGGTTTCATGCAGGACAGAGTGGTAGAGCCTCCTTTCACGCATGGCATGGGAGGATTGCAGGCTTTCTAAACTCTAAGAAAGCAAGAAGTCTGAGAATTAGATTTAGGGTTAGGATTCTGGTTAGGGTTAAGGATGAAGTTTAGTGTTAGGGTGAGGGCTTAGGGTTAGGGATTAGGGTTAGGGTTAAAGGTTACTCTTAGGTTTAACGGTTACACTTTGGTTTAGGGTTGAGGTTTACGGTTAGGGTTAAGATGAGGGGTTAGGGTTTGGTATAGGGTTAGGGTTAAGTGTTAGGTTTAGGGTTGAAGATTAGGATTAGGGTTAGGATTAAAGGTTAGCGTGAGAGTTAACGCTTAGTGTTAAGGTTAAGAGTTAGGGTTTAGGGTTAGGGTTAGGGTTAGTTTTAGGGTTAGAGTTATGTGCTATGGTTTGTGTTAGAGGTTAGGGTTAGGTTTACTGGTCACGGTTAGGGTTACGTTTAGGGGGTAGCATTAGGGTTATGGTTAGGGTTAAGGGATAGGATTAGGGATAAGTGTTGGGCTTAGGGTTAGGGTTTAGTGTTAGGGTTATCATTAAGGATTAGGGGTAGGGTCAGGGTTAAATGCTTGGGTGCGGGTAATGGTTAGGGTCAGGGTTAAGGTTCGCGGATAGGGTTAGTGTTAAGGGTTACGGGTAGGTTTAGGGTTCAGGGTTAGAGTTAGCATTAGGGCTTAAGGTTAGGATTAGGCGGTAGGTTCGATTTAGGGTTAGATCTAGGCGTTAGGGTAAGGGCTAGCATTAGGGTTAAGAGATAGGGTTAGGTTTAATGCTTAGGATTAGGGTTAGGGTTTGGGGTTAAAGTAAGTGTTAGGGGTTAGGTTTAATGATCAAAGCTTAGGGTTATTTTTAGCTGTAGAGTTAGGGTTAGGGATAAGGGATCCCATTAGCATTAAGGGTCTTCCTTACTGTAGGGTTAAGGGTTAGGCTTAGAGTTAAAGGTTAAGGTTAGGGTCAGTGTTAAGATTTAGGGTGAGGGTTAACGGTTAGGATAAAGGTTAAGCGTTAGGGTTAGGGATTACTGATTAAGGTTTTTGGTTAGTGTTAGGGTTAGCGGTTAGGAGTTATTGTTTTATGAAGGGGTATGGTTAGAATTAGGATTGGGGTTAGAGTTAGGGTGAGGTATAGGGGTTAGGTTTAGGGGTTAGTTTTAGGGTAAAAGGATAGGATTAGGGTTACGGGTTGGGCTTAGGTTTAGGGTTAAAGTTTACTGCTAGGGTTAGGGATAGGGTTCAGGGTTAGCTTTAGGGGTTCTGGTTAGGGTTAGGTGTTAGGTTAGTGTCAGGGTTAGGTCTAGTCGTGAGGGTAAGGTTTAGGGTTACCTTTAAGAGCTAGGGTTAGGTTTAATGGTTAGGATTAGGATTAGGGTTAAGGGTTAGGGTAAGGCTTAGGGGTTAGGGTGAAGGGTTAGGGTTTTTATTAGGCATAGCGTTGGGGTTAGAGGTAAGGGTTACTGTCAGTGTTAGGGTTGTAGGTAGGGTTACGGTTAGGGTTAGCGGTTTAGAATTAGGGTTAGGGATTAGGTGTCACAGTGATCACTAGGAGATAGGGTTAGAATTAAGGGATAGGGGTTGTTCTCAGGAAATGGGTTATGCATTAACGTTAGGATAAGAGGTTAAAGTTAGGCGCACGGTGAGGTTTACGTGTTAAGGGGAGAAATAGGAACAGGGTTGGGTGTTACGTTCAGGGTTAGGGTTATCTGTTAAAGGTATTGTTTATGCTTAGCGCACGGGCCCTGTCTGCATTAGGCGGGCGGGGGGAGTTTAGGGGGCTGGGATTGTACCCGGGAACCCACTCTATCATACTCTGGGTATGGGCCCGTGGGTTTCATGCCGGACACAGTGCTAGAGCCTCCTTTCACGCATGGCATGGGAGGATTGCAGGCTTTCTAAACTCTAAGAAAGCAAGAAGTCTGAGAATTAGATTTAGGGTTAGGATTATGGTTAGGGATAAGGATGAAGTTTAGTGTTAGGGTGAGGGCTTAGGGTTAGGGATTAGGGTTAGGGTTAAAGGTTACTCTTAGGTTTAACGGTTACACTTTGGTTTAGGGTTGAGGTTTACGGTTAGGGTTAAGATGAGGGGTTAGGGTTTGGTACAGGGTTAGGGTTAAGTGTTAGGTTTAGGGTTGAAGATTAGGATTAGGGTTAGGATTCAAGGTTAGCGTGAGTGTAAACGCTTAGGGTTAAGGTTAAGAGTTAGAGTTTAGGGTTAGGGTTAGGGTTAGTTTTAGGGTTAGAGTTATGTGCTATGGTTTGTGTTAGAGGTTAGGGTTAGGTTTACTGGTCACGGTTAGGGTTACGTTTAGGGGGTAGCATTAGGGTTAGGGTTAGGGTTAAGGGATAGGATTAGGGTTAAGTGTTGGGCTTAGGGTTAGGGTTTAGTGTTAGGGTTATCATTAAGGATTAGGGGTAGGGTCAGGGTTAAATACTTGGGTGCGGGTAATGGTTAGGGTCAGGGTTAAGGTTCGCGGATAGGGTTAGTGTTAAGGGTTACGGGTAGGTTTAGGGTTCAGGGTTAGAGTTAGCATTAGGGCTTAAGGTTAGGATTAGGCGGTAGGTTCGATTTAGGGTTAGATCTAGGCGTTAGGGTAAGGGCTAGCATTAGGGTTAAGAGATAGGGTTAGGTTTAATGCTTAGGATTAGGGTTAGGGTTTGGGGTTAAAGTAAGTGTTAGGGGTTAGGTTTCAGGATCAAAGGTTAGGGTTATTTTTAGCTGTAGTGTTAGGGTTAGGGATAAGGGATCCCATTAGCATTAAGGGTCTTCCTTACTGTAGGGTTAAGGGTTAGGCTTAAAGGTTAAGGTTAGGGTCAGTGTTAAGATTTAGGTTGAGGGTTAACGGTTAGGGTAAAGGCTAAGCGTTAGGGTTAGGGATTAGTGATTAGGGTTTTTGGTTAGTGTTAGGGCTAGAGGTTAGGAGTTAGTGTTTTATGAAGGGGTATGGTTAGAATTAGGATTGGGGTTAGAGTTAGGGTGAGGTATAGGGGTTAGGTTTAGGGGTTATTTTAGGGTAAAAGGATAGGATTAGGGTTACGGGTTGGGCTTAGGTTTAGGTTTAAAGTTTACTGCTAGGGTTAGGGATAGGGTTCAGGGTTAGCTTTAGGGGTTCTGGTTAGGGTTAGGTGTTAGGTTATTGTCAGGGTTAGGTCTAGTCGTGAGGGTAAGGTTTAGGGTTAGCTTTAAGAGCTAGGGTTACGTTTAATGGTTAGGATTAGGATTAGGGTTAAGGGTTAGGGTAAGGCTTAGG
>NW_027182852.1:270000-275000 GCF_041146395.1 Eulemur rufifrons | reverse complement strand
AAAGCAAGAAGTCTGAGAATTAGATTTAGGGTTAGGATTCTGGTTAGGGTTAAGGATGAAGTTTAGTGTTAGGGTGAGGGCTTAGGGTTAGGGATTAGGGTTAGGGTTAAAGGTTACTCTTAGGTTTAACGGTTACACTTTGGTTTAGGGTTGAGGTTTACGGTTAGGGTTAAGATGAGGGGTTAGGGTTTGGTACAGGGTTAGGCTTAAGTGTAAGGTTTAGGGTTGAAGATTAGGATTAGGGTTAGGATTATAGGATAGCGTGAGAGTTAACGCTTAGGTTTAAGGTTAAGAGTTAGGGTTTAGGGTTAGGTTTAGGGTTAGGGTTAGTTTTAGGGTTAGAGTTATGTGCTATGGTTTGTGTTAGAGGTTAGGGTTAGGTTTACTGGTGACGGTTAGGGTAACGTTTCGGGGTTAGCATTAGGGTTAGGGTTAGGGTTAGGGTTAAGGGATAGGATTACGGTTAAGTGTTGGCCTTAGGGTTAGGGTTTAGTGTTAGGGTTATCATTAAGGACTAGGGGTAGGGTCAGGGTTTAATGCCTGGGTGCGGGTAATGGTTAGGGTCAGGGTTAAGGTTCACGGTTAGGGTTAGTGTTAAGGGTTATGGGTAGGTTTAGGGTTCAGGGTTAGAGTTAGCATTAGGGCTTAAGGTTAGGATTAGGCGGTAGGTTCGATTTAGGGTTAGATCTAGGCGTTCGGGTAAGGGCTAGCGTTAGGGTTAAGAGATAGGGTTAGGTTTAATGCTTAGGATTAGGATTAGGGTTAAGGGTTAGGGTAAGGCTTAGGGGTTAGGGTGAAGGGTTAGGGTTTTTATTAGGCATAGCGTTGGGGTTAGAAGTAAGGGTTACTGTCAGTGTTAGGGTTGTAGGTAGGTTTACGGTTAGGGTTAGCGATTTAGAATTAGGGTTAGGGATTAGGTGTCACAGTGATGACTAGGAGATAGGGTTAGAATTATGGGATACGGGTTGTTCTCAGGAAATGGGTTATGCATTAACGTTAGGATAAGAGGTTAAAGTTAAGCGCACGGTGAGGTTTACGTGTTAAGGGGAGAAATAGGAACAGGGTTGGGTGTTATGTTCAGGGTTAGGGTTATCTGTTAAAGGTATTGTTTATGCTTAGCGCACGGGCCCTGTCTGCATTAGGCGGGCGGGGGGGAGTTTTGGGGGCTGGGATTGTACCCGGGAAACCACTCTATCATACTCTGGGTATGGGTCCGTGGGTTTCATACAGGACACAGTGGTAGAGCCTCCTTTCACGCATGGCATGGGAGGATTGCAGGCTTTCTAAACTCTAAGAAAGCAAGAAGTCTGAGAATTAGATTTAGGGTTAGGATTCTGGTTAGGGTTAAGGATGAAGTTTAGTGTTAGGGTGAGGGCTTAGGGTTAGGGCTTAGCGTTAGGGTTAAAGGTTACTCTTAGGTTTAACGGTTACACTTTTTTTTAGGGTTGAGGTTTACGGTTAGGGTTAAGATGAGGGGTTAGGATTTGGTACAGGGTTAGGGTTAAGTGTTAGGTTTAGGGTTGAAGATTAGGATTAGGGTTAGGATTAAAGGTTAGCGTGAGAGTTAACGCTTAGTGTTAAGCTTAAGATTTAGGGGTTAGGGTTAGGTTTAGCGTTCGTTTTAGGGTTAGAGTTATGTGCTATGGTTTGTGTTAGAGGTTAGGGTTAGGTTTACTGGTCACGGTGAGGGTTACGTTTAGGGGTTAGCATTAGGGTTAGGGTTAAGGGATAGGGTTAGGGTTAAGTGTTGGGAGTAGGGTGAGGGTTTAGTGTTAGGGTTCTCATTAAGGATTAGGGGTAGGGTCAGGGTTAAATGCATGGGTGCGGGTAAAGGTTAGGGTCAGGGTTTAGGTTCACGGATAGGGTTAGTGTTAAGGGTTACGGGTAGGTTTAGGGTTCAGGGTTAGAGTTAGCATTAGGGCTTAAGGTTAGGATTAGGCGGTAGGTTCGATTTAGGGTTAGATCTAGGCATTAGGGTAAGGGCTAGCGTTAGGGTTAAGAGATAGGGTTAGGTTTAATGCTTAGGATTAGGGTTAGGGTTTGGGGTTAAAGTAAGTGTTAGGGGTTAGGTTTAAGGATCAAAGGTTAGGGTTATTTTTAGCTGTAGTGTTAGGGTTAGGGATAAGGGATCCCATTAGCATTAAGGGTCATCCTTACTGTAGGGTTAAGGGTTAGGCTTAGAGTTAAAGGTTAAGGTTAGGGTCAGTGTTAAGATTTAGGGTGAGGGTTAACGGTTAGGGTAAAGGTTAAGCGTTAGGGTTAGGGATTAGTGATTAGGGTTTTTGGTTAGTGTTAGGGTTAGCGGTTAGGAGTTAGTGTTTTATGAAGGGGTATGGTTAGAATTAGGATTGGGGTTAGAGTTAGGGTGAGGTATAGGGGGTAGGTTTAGGGGTTAGTTTTAGGGTAAAAGGATAGGATTAGGGTTACGGGTTGGGCTTAGGTTTGGGGTTAAAGTTTACTGCTAGGGTTAGGGATAGGGTTCAGGGTTAGCTTTAGAGGTTCTGGTTAGGGTTAGGTGTTAGGTTAGTGTCAGGGTTAGGTCTAGTCGTGAGGGTAAGGTTTAGGGTTAGCTTTAAGAGCTAGGGTTAGGTTTAATGGTTAGGATTAGGATTAGGGTTAAGGGTTAGGGTAAGGCTTAGGGGTTAGGGTGAAGGGTTAGGGTCAAGGGTTAGGGTTTTTGTTAGGCATAGCGTTGGGGTTAGAAGTAAGGGTTACTGTCAGTGTTAGGGTTGTAGGTAGGGTTACGGTTAGGGTTAGCGGTTTAGAATTAGGGTTAGGGATTAGGTGTCACAGTGATGACTAGGAGATAGGGTTAGAATTATGGGATAGGGGTTGTTCTCAGGAAATGGGTTATGCATTAACGTTAGGATAAGAGGTTAAAGTTAGGCGCACGGGGAGGTTTACGTGTTAAGGGGAGAAATAGGAACAGGGTTGGGTGTTATGTTCAGGGTTAGGGTTATCTGTTAAAGGTATTGTTTATGCTTAGCGCACGGGCCCTGTCTGCATTAGGCGGGCGGGGGGAGTTTAGGGGGCTGGGATTGTACCCTGGAACCCACTCTATCATACTCTGGGTATGGGCCCGTGGGTTTCATGCAGGACACAGTGGTAGAGCCTCCTTTCACGCATGGCATGGGAGGATGGCAGGCTTTCTAAACTCTAAGAAAGCAAGAAGTGTGAGAATGAGATTTACGGTTGGATTATGGTTAGGGTTAAGGATGAAGTTTAGTGTTAGGGTGAGGGCTTAGGCTTAGGTATTAGGGTTAGGGTTAAAGGTTACTCTTAGGTTTAACGGTTACACTTTGTTTGAGGGTTGAGGTTTACGATTAGGGTTAAGATGAGGGGTTAGGTTATGGTACAGGGTTAGGGTTAAGTGTTAGGTTTAGTGTTGAAGATTAGGATTAGGGTTAGGATTAAAGGTTAGCGTGAGAGTTAACGCTTAGGGTTAAGGTTAAGAGTTAGGGTTTAGGGTTAGGGTTAGGGATAGGGTTAGTTTCAGTTAGTTTACAGCTATGGTTTCTGTTAGAGGTTAGGGTTAGGTTTAATGGTCATGGTTAGGGTTACGTTTAGGGGTTAGCATTAGGGTTAGGGTTAAGGGATAGGATTAGGGATAAGTGTTGGGCTTAGGGTTAGGGTTTAGTGTTAGGGTTATCATTAAGGATTAGGGGTAGGGTCAAGGTTAAATGCTTGGGTGCGGGTAATGGTTAGGGTCAGGGTTAAGGTTGACGGATAGGGTTAGTGTTAAGGGTTACGGGTAGGTTTAGGGTTCAGGGTTAGAGTTAGCATTAGGGCTTAAGGTTAGGATTAGGCGGTAGGTTCGATTTAGGGTTAGATCTAGGCGTTCGGGTACGGGCTAGCGTTAGGGTTAAGAGATAGGGTTAGGTTTAATGCTTAGGATTAGGGTTAGGGTTTGGGATTAAAGTAAGTGTTAGGGGTTAGGTTTAAGGATCAAAGGTTACGGTTATTTTTAGCTGTAGTGTTAGGGTTAGGGATAAGGGATCCCATTAGTATTAAGGGTCTTCCTTACTGTAGGGTTAAGGGTTAGGCTTAGAGTTAAAGGTTAAGGTTAGGGTCAGTGTTAAGATGTAGGGTGAGGGTTAACGGTTAGGGTAAAGGTTAAGTGTTAGGGTTAGGGATTAGTGATTAGGGTTTTTGGTTAGTGTTAGGGTTAGCGGTTAGGAGTTAGTGTTTTATGAAGGGGTATGGTTAGAATTAGGATTGGGGTTAGAGTTAGGGTGAGGTATAGGGGTTAGGTTTAGGGGTTAGTTTTAGGGTAAAAGGATAGGATTAGGGTTACGGGTTGGGCTTAGGTTTAGGGTTAAAGTTTACTGCTAGGGTTAGGGATAGGTTTCAGGGTTAGCTTTAGGGGTTATGATTAGTGTTAGGTGTTAGGTTAGTGTCAGGGTTAGGTCTAGTCGTCAGGGTAAGGTTTAGGGTTAGCTTTAAGAGCTAGGGTTAGGTTTAATGGTTAGTATTAGGATTAGGGTTAAGGGTTAGGGTAAGGCTTAGGGGTTAGGGTGAAGGGTTAGGGTCAAGGGTTAGGGTTTTTATTAGGCATAGCTTTGGGGTTAGAAGTAAGGGTTACTGTCAGTGTTAGGGTTGTAGGTAGGGTTACGGTTAGGGTTAGCGGTTTAGAATTAGGGTTAGGGATTAGGTGTCACAGTGATGACTAGGAGATAGGGTTAGAATTATGGGATAGGGGTTGTTCTCAGGAAATGGGTTATGCATTAACGTTAGGATAAGAGGTTAAAGTTAGGCGCACGGTGAGGTTTACGTGTTAAGGGGAGAAATAGGAACAGGGTTGGGTGTTATGTTCAGGGTTAGGGTTATCTGTTAAAGGTATTGTTTATGCTTAGCGCACGGGCCCTGTCTGCATTAGGCGGGCGGGGGGAGTTTAGGGGGCTGGGATTGTACCCGGGAACCCACTCTATCATACTCTGGGTATGGGCCCGTGGGTTTCATGCAGGACGCAGTGGTAGAGCCTCCTTTCACGCATGGCATGG
>NW_027182852.1:255000-262500 GCF_041146395.1 Eulemur rufifrons | reverse complement strand
AGGGGTAGGGGTAGGGTAGGGTAGGATAGGGTTAGGGGTTAGGGTTAGGGGTTAGGGTTAGGGTTGGGTTAGGGTTAGGGTTAGGGGTTAGGGCTAGGGATAGGGGTTAGGGTTAGGGTTTAGGATTAGGGTTAGGGTTGGGTTAGGGTTAGGGTTTAGGGTTAGGGTTAGGTGTTAGGGTTAGGGTTAGGTTAGTGTTAGGGGTAGGGTTAGGGTTAGGGTTAGGGTAGGGTTTAGTGTTAGGGTTAGGGGTTAGGGGTTAGGGGTAGGGGTAGGGTAGGGTAGGATAGGGTTAGGGGTTAGGGTTAGGGGTTAGGGTTAGGGTTGGGTTAGGGTTAGGGTTAGGGGTTAGGGCTAGGGATAGGGCTAGGAGTTAGGGTTAGTGTTAGGGTTAGGGGTTAGGGTTGGGGTTGGGGTTGGGGTTAGGGGTTAGGATTAGGGATAGGGGTTAGGGTTAGGGTTAGGGGTTAGGGTTAGGGTTAGGGTTAGGTTAGGGTTAGGGTTAAGGGATAGGATTAGGGTTAAGTGTTGGGCTTAGGGTGAGGGTTTAGTGTTAGGGTTATCATTAAGGATTAGGGTTAGGGTCAGGGTTAAATGCTTGGGTGCGGGAAATAGTTAGGGTCAGGGTTGAGGTTCACGGATAGGGTTAGTGTTAAGGGTTACGGGTACGTATAGGGTTCAGGGTTAGAGTTACCATTAGGGCTTAAGGTTAGGATTAGGCGGTAGGTTATATTTAGGGTTAGATCTAGGCGTTAGGGTAAGGGCTAGCGTTAGGGTTAAGAGATAGGATTAGGTTTAATGCTTAGGATTAGGGTTAGGGTTTGGGGTTAAAGTAACTGTTAGGGGTTAGGTTTAAGGATCCAAGGTTAGGGTTATTTTTAGCTGTAGTGTTAGGGTTAGGGATAAGGGATCCCATTAGCTTTAAGGGTCTTCCTTACTGTAGGTTTAAGGGTTAGGCTTAGAGTTAAAGGTTCAGGTTAGGGTCAGCGTTAAGATTTAGGGTGAGGGTTAACGGTTAGGGTAAAGGTTAAGCGTTAGGGTTAGGGATTAGTGATTAGGATTTTCGGTTAGTGTTAGGGTTACCGGTTAGGAGTTAGTGTTTTATGAAGGGGTATGGTTAGAATTAGGATTGGGGTTAGAGTTAGGGTGAGGTATAGGGGTTAGGTTTAGGGGTTAGTTTTAGGGTAAAAGGATAGGATTAGGGTTACGGGTTGGGCTTAGGTTTAGGGTTAAAGTTTACTGCTAGGGTTAGGGATAGGGTTCAGGGTTAGCTTTAGGGGTTCTGGTTAGGGTTAGGTGTTAGGTTAGTGTCAGCGTTAGGTCTAGTCGTGAGGGTAAGGTTTAGGGTTAGCTTTAAGAGCTAGGGTTAGGTTTAATGGTTAGGATTAGGATTAGGGTTAAGGGTTAGGGTAAGGCTTAGGGGTTAGGGTGAAGGGTTAGGGTCAAGGGTTAGGGTTTTTGTTAGGCATAGCGTTGGGGTTAGAAGTAAGGGTTACTGTCAGTGTTAGGGTTGTAGGTAGGGTTACGGTTAGGGTTAGCGGTTTGGAATTAGGGTTAGGGATTAGGTGTCACAGTGATGACCAGGAGATAGGGTTAGAATTATGGGATAGGGGTTGTTCTCAGGAAATGGGTTATGCATTAACGTTAGGATAAGAGGTTAAAGTTAGGCGCACGGTGAAGTTTACGTGTTAAGGGGAGAAATAGGAACAGGGTTGGGTGTTATGTTCAGGGTTAGGGTTATCTGTTAAAGGTATTGTTTATGCTAAGCGCACGGGCCCTGTCTGCATTAGGCGGGCGGGGAGGAGTATTGGGGGCTGGGATTGTACCCGGGAACCCACTCTATCATACTCTGGGTATGGGCCCGTGGGTTTCATACAGGACACAGTGGTAGAGCCTCCTTTCACGCATGGCATGGGAGGATTGCAGGCTTTGTAAACTCTAAGAAAGCAAGAAGTCTGAGAATTAGATTTAGGGTTAGGATTCTGGTTAGGGTTAAGGATGAAGTTTAGTGTTAGGGTGAGGGCTTAGGGTTAGGGATTAGGGTTAGGGTTAAAGGTTACTCTTAGGTTTAACGGTTACACTTTGGTTTAGGGTTGAGGTTTACGGTTAGGGTTAAGATGAGGGGTTAGGGTTTGGTACAGGGTTAGGCTTAAGTGTAAGGTTTAGGGTTGAAGATTAGGATTAGGGTTAGGATTATAGGATAGCGTCAGAGTTAACGCTTAGGTTTAAGGTTAAGAGTTAGGGTTTAGGGTTAGGTTTAGGGTTAGGGTTAGTTTTAGGGTTAGAGTTATGTGCTATGGTTTGTGTTAGAGGTTAGGGTTAGGTTTACTGGTGACGGTTAGGGTAACGTTTAGGGGTTAGCATTAGGGTTAGGGTTAGGGTTAGGGTTAAGGGATAGGATTACGGTTAAGTGTTGGCCTTAGGGTTAGGGTTTAGTGTTAGGGTTATCATTAAGGACTAGGGGTAGGGTCAGGGTTTAATGCCTGGGTGCGGGTAATGGTTAGGGTCAGGGTTAAGGTTCACGGATAGGGTTAGTGTTAAGGGTTATGGGTAGGTTTAGGGTTCAGGGTTAGAGTTAGCATTAGGGCTTAAGGTTAGGATTAGGCGGTAGTTTCGATTTAGGGTTAGATCTAGGCGTTCGGGTAAGGGCTAGCGTTAGGGTTAAGAGATAGGGTTAGGTTTAATGCTTAGGATTAGGATTAGGGTTAAGGGTTAGGGTAAGGCTTAGGGGTTAGGGTGAAGGGTTAGGGTTTTTATTAGGCATAGCGTTGGGGTTAGAAGTAAGGGTTACTGTCAGTGTTAGGGTTGTAGGTAGGTTTACGGTTAGGGATAGCGATTTAGAATTAGGGTTAGGGATTAGGTGTCACAGTGATGACTAGGAGATAGGGTTAGAATTATGGGATAGGGGTTGTTCTCAGGAAATGGGTTATGCATTAACGTTAGGATAAGAGGTTAAAGTTAGGCGCACGGTGAGGTTTACGTGTTAAGGGGAGAAATAGGAACAGGGTTGGGTGTTATGTTCAGGGTTAGGGTTATCTGTTAAAGGTATTGTTTATGCTTAGCGCACGGGCCCTGTCTGCATTAGGCGGGCGGGGGGGAGTTTTGGGGGCTGGGATTGTACCCGGGAAACCACTCTATCATACTCTGGGTATGGGTCCGTGGGTTTCATACAGGACACAGTGGTAGAGCCTCCTTTCACGCATGGCATGGGAGGATTGCAGGCTTTCTAAACTCTAAGAAAGCAAGAAGTCTGAGAATTAGATTTAGGGTTAGGATTCTGGTTAGGGTTAAGGATGAAGTTTAGTGTTAGGGTGAGGGCTTAGGGTTAGGGCTTAGGGTTAGGGTTAAAGGTTACTCTTAGGTTTAACGGTTACACTTTTTTTTAGGGTTGAGGTTTACGGTTAGGGTTAAGATGAGGGGTTAGGATTTGGTACAGGGTTAGGGTTAAGTGTTAGGTTTAGGGTTGAAGATTAGGATTAGGGTTAGGATTATAGGATAGCGTGAGAGTTATCGCTTAGTGTTAAGCTTAAGATTTAGGGGTTAGGGTTAGGTTTAGGGTTCGTTTTAGGGTTAGAGTTATGTGCTATGGTTTGTGTTAGAGGTTAGGGTTAGGTTTACTGGTCACGGTGAGGGTTACGTTTAGGGGTTAGCATTAGGGTTAGGGTTAAGGGATAGGATTAGGGTTAAGTGTTGGGAGTAGGGTGAGGGTTTAGTGTTAGGGTTCTCATTAAGGATTAGGGGTAGGGTCAGGGTTAAATGCTTGGGTGCGGGTAATGGTTAGGGTCAGGGTTTAGGTTCACGGATAGGGTTAGTGTTAAGGGTTACGGGTAGGTTTAGGGTTCAGGGTTAGAGTTAGCATTAGGGCTTAAGGTTAGGATTAGGCGGTAGGTTCGATTTAGGGTTAGATCTAGGCATTAGGGTAAGGGCTAGCGTTAGGGTTAAGAGATAGGGGTAGGTTTAATGCTTAGGATTAGGGTTAGGGTTTGGGGTTAAAGTAAGTGTTAGGGGTTAGGTTTAAGGATCAAAGGTTAGGGTTATTTTTAGCTGTAGTGTTAGGGTTAGGGATAAGGGATCCCATTAGCATTAAGGGTCTTCCTTACTGTAGGGTTAAGGGTTAGGCTTAAAGGTTAAGGTTAGGGTCAGTGTTAAGATTTAGGGTGAGGGTTAACGGTTAGGGTAAAGGTTAAGCGTTAGGGTTAGGGATTAGTGATTAGGGTTTTTGGTTAGTGTTAGGGTTAGCGGTTAGGAGTTATTGTTTTATGAAGGGGTATGGTTAGAATTAGGATTGGGGTTAGAGTTAGGGTGAGGTATAGGGGTTAGGTTTAGGGGTTAGTTTTAGGGTAAAAGGATAGGATTAGGGTTACGGGTTGGGCTTAGGTTTGGGGTTAAAGTTTACTGCTAGGGTTAGGGATAGGGTTCAGGGTTAGCTTTAGGGGTTCTGGTTAGGGTTAGGTGTTAGGTTAGTGTCACGGTTAGGTCTAGTCGTGAGGGTAAGGTTTAGGGTTAGCTTTAAGAGCTAGGGTTAGGTTTAATGGTTAGGATTAGGATTAGGGTTAAGGGTTAGGGTAAGGCTTAGGGGTTAGGGTGAAGGGTTAGGGTCAAGGGTTAGGGTTTTTGTTAGGCATAGCGTTGGGGTTAGAAGTAAGGGTTACTGTCAGTGTTAGGGTTGTAGGTAGGGTTACGGTTAGGGTTAGCGGTTTAGAATTAGGGTTAGGGATTAGGTGTCACAGTGATGACTAGGAGATAGGGTTAGAATTATGGGATAGGGGTTGTTCTCAGGAAATGGGTTATGCATTAACGTTAGGATAAGAGGTTAAAGTTAGGCGCACGGGGAGGTTTACGTGTTAAGGGGAGAAATAGGAACAGGGTTGGGTGTTATGTTCAGGGTTAGGGTTATCTGTTAAAGGTATTGTTTATGCTTAGCGCACGGGCCCTGTCTGCATTAGGCGGGCGGGGGGAGTTTAGGGGGCTGGGATTGTACCCGGGAACCCACTCTATCATACTCTGGGTATGGGCCCGTGGGTTTCATGCAGGACACAGTGGTAGAGCCTCCTTTCACGCATGGCATGGGAGGATGGCAGGCTTTCTAAACTCTAAGAAAGCAAGAAGTCTGAGAATTAGATTTAGGGTTAGGATTATGGTTAGGGTTAAGCATGAAGTTTAGTGTTAGGGTGAGGGCTTAGGGTTAGGGATTAGGGTTAGGGTTAAAGGTTACCCTTAGGTTTAACGGTTACACTTTGGTTTAGGGTTGAGGTTTACGGTTAGGGTTAAGATGAGGGGTGAGGGTTTGGTACAGTGTTAGGGTTATGTGTTAGGTTTAGGGTTGAAGATTAGGATTAGGGTTAGGATTAAAGGTTAGCGTGAGAGTTAACGCTTAGGGATAAGGTTAAGAGTTAGGGTTTAGGGTTAGGGTTAGGGTTAGTTTTAGAGTTAGAGTTATGTGCTATGGTTTGTGTTAGAGGTTAGGGTTAGGTTTACTGGTCACGGATAGGGTTAGGTTTAGGGGGTAGCATTAGAGTTAGGCTTATGGTTAGGGTTAAGGGATAGGATTAGGGATAAGTGTTGGGCTTAGGGTTAGGGTTTAGTGTTAGGGTTATCATTAAGGATTAGGGGTAGGGTCAGGGTTAAATGCTTGGTTGCGGGTAATGGTTAGGGTCAGGGTTAAGGTTCACGGATAGGGTTAGTGTTAAGGGTTACGGGTAGGTTTAGGGTTCAGGGTTAGAGTTATCATTAGAGCTTAAGGTTAGGATTAGGCGGTAGGTTCGATTTAGGGTTAGATCTAGGCGTTAGGGTAAGGGCTAGCGTTAGGGTTAAGAGATAGGGTTAGGTTTAATGCTTAGGATTAGGGTTAGGGTTTGGGGTTAAAGTAAGTGTTAGGGGTTAGGTTTCAGGATCAAAGGTTAGGGTTATTTTTAGCTGTAGTGTTAGGGTTAGGGATAAGGGATCCCATTAGCATTAAGGGTCTTCCTTACTGTAGGGTTAAGGGTTAGGCTTAGAGTTAAAGGTTAAGGTTAGGGTCAGTGTTAAGATATAGGGTGAGGGTTAACGGTTAGGGTAAAGGTTAAGCGTTAGGGTTAGGGATTAGTGATTAGGGATTTTGGTTTGTGTTAGGGTTAGCGATTAGGAGTTAGTGTTTTATGAAGGGGTATGGTTAGAATTAGGATTGGGGTTAGAGTTAGGGTGAGGTATAGGGGTTAGGTTTAGGGGTTAGTTTTAGGGTAAAAGGATAGGATTAGGGTTACGGGTTGGGCTTAGGTTTAGGGTTAAAGTTTACTGCTAGAGTTAGGGATAGGGTTCAGGGTTAGCTTTAGGGGTTCTGGTTACGGTTAGGTGTTAGGTTAGTGTCAGGGTTAGGTCTAGTCGTGAGGGTAAGGTTTAGGGTTAGCTTTAAGAGCTAGGGTTAGGTTTAATGGTTAGGATTAGGATTAGGGTTAAGGGTTAGGGTAAGGCTTAGGGGTTAGGGTGAAGGGATAGGATCAAGGGTTAGGGTTTTTGTTAGGCATAGCGTTGGGGTTAGAAGTAAGGGTTACTGTCAGTGTTAGGGTTGTAGGTAGGGTTACGGTTAGGGTTAGCGGTTTAGAATTAGGGTTAGGGATTAGGTGTCACAGTGATGACTAGGAGATAGGGTTAGAATTATGGGATAGCGGTTGTTCTCAGGAAATGGGTTATGCATTAACGTTAGGATAAGAGGTTAAAGTTAGGCGCACGGGGAGGTTTACGTGTTAAGGGGAGAAATAGGAACAGGGTTGGGTGTTATGTTCAGGGTTAGGGTTCTCTGTTAAAGGTATTGTTTATGCTTAGCACACGGGCCCTGTCTGCATTAGGCGAGCGGGGGGAGTTTAGCGGGCTGGGATTGTACCCGGGAACCCACTCTATCATACTCTGGGTATGGGCCCGTGGGTTTCATGCAGGACACAGTGGTAGAGCCTCCTTTCACGCATGGCATGGGAGGATTGCAGGCTTTCTAAACTCTAAGAAAGCAAGAAGTCTGAGAATTAGATTTAGGGTTAGGATTATGGTTAGTGTTAAGGATGAAGTTTAGTGTTAGGGTGAGGGCTTAGGGTTAGGGATTAGGGTTAGGGTTAAAGGTTAGTCTTAGGTTTAAGGTTACACTTTGGTTTAGGTTTGAGGTTTACGGTTAGGGTTTAGATGAGGGGTTAGTGTTTGGTACAGGGTTAGGGTTAAGTGTTAGGTTTAGGGTTGAAGATTAGGATTAGGTTTAGGATTAAAGGTTAGCGTGAGAGTTAACGCTTAGGGTTAAGGTTAACAGTTAGGGTTTAGGGTTAGGTTTAGGGTTAGGGTTAGTTTTAGGGTTAGAGTTATGTGCTATGTTTTGTGTTAGAGGTTAGGGTTAGGTTTACTGGTCACGGTTAGGGTTACGTTTATGGGGTAGCATTAGGGTTAAGGTTAAGGTTAAGGGATAGGATTAGGGATAAGTGTTGGGCTTAGGGTTAGGGTTTAGTGTTGGGTTTAGCATTAAGGATTAGGGTTAGGCTCAGG
>NW_027182852.1:245000-247500 GCF_041146395.1 Eulemur rufifrons | reverse complement strand
TTAGGGTGAGGGTTAACGGTTAGGGTAAAGGTTAAGCGTTAGGGTTAGGGATTAGTGATTAAGGTTTCTGGTTAGTGTTAGGGTTAGCGGTTAGGAGTTAGTGTTTTATGAAGGGGTATGGTTAGAATTAGGATTGGGGTTAGAGTTAGGGTGAGGTATAGGGGTTAGGTTTAGGGGTTAGTTTTAGGGTAAAAGGATAGGATTAGGGTTACGGGTTAGGCTTAGGTTTAGGGTTAAAGTTTACTGCTAGGGTTAGGGATAGGGTTCAGGCTTAGCTTTAGGGGTTCTGGTTAGGGTTAGGTGTTAGGTTAGTGTCAGGGTTAGGTCTAGTCGTGAGGGTAAGGTTTAGGGTTAGCTTTAAGAGCTAGGGTTAGGTTTAATGGTTAGGATTAGGATTAGGGTTAAGGGTTAGGGTAAGGCTTAGGGGTTAGGGTGAAGGGTTAGGGTCAAGGGTTAGGGTTTTTGTTAGGCATAGCGTTGGGGTTAGAAGTAAGGTTTACTGTCAGTGTTAGGGTTGTAGGTAGGGTTACGGTTAGGGTTAGCGGTTTAGAATTAGGGTTAGGGATTAGGTGTCACAGTGATGACTAGGAGATAGGGTTATTATTATGGGATAGGGGTTTTTCTCAGGAAATGGGTTATGCATTAACGTTAGGATAGGAGGTTAAAGTTAGGCGCACGGTGAAGTTTACGTGTTAAGGGGAGAAAGAGGAACAGGGTTGGGTGTTATGTTCAGGGTTAGGGTTATCTGTTAAAGGTATTGTTTATGCTTAGCGCACGGGCCCTGTCTGCATTAGGCGGGCGGGGGGAGTTTAGGGGGCTGGGATTGTACCCGGGAACCCACTCTATCATACTCTGGGTATGGGCCCGTGTGTTTCATGCAGGACACAGTGGTAGAGACTCCTTTCACGCATTGCATGGGAGGATGGCAGGCTTTCTAAACTCTAAGAAAGCAAGAAGTCTGAGAATGAGATTTAGGGTAGGATTATGGTTAGGGTTAAGGATGAAATTTAGTGTTAGTGTGAGGGCTTAGGGTTAGGGATTAGGGTTAGGGTTAAAGGCTACTCTTAGGTTTAACGGCTACACTTTCGTTTAGGGTTGAGGTTTACGGTTAGGGTTAAGATGAGGGGTTAGGGTTTGGTACAGGGTTAGGGTTAAGTGTTAGGTTTAGGGTTGAAGATAAGGATTAGGGTTAGGATTAAATGTTAGCGTGAGAGTTAACGCTTAGGGTTAAGGTTAAGAGTTAGGGTTTAGGGTTAGGGGTGGGGTTAGGTTTAGTTTTAGGGGTAGAGTTATGTGCTATGGTTTGTGTTAGAGGTTAAGGTTAGGTTTACTGGTCACGGTTTGGGTTACGTTTAGGGTTTTGCGTTAGGGTTAGGGTTAAGGGATAGGATTAGGGTTAAGTGTTGGGCTTAGGGTTAGGGTTTAGTGTTAGTGTTATCATTAAGGATTAGGGGTAGGGTCTGGGTTAAATGCTTGGGTGCGGGTAATGGTTAGGGTCAGGGTTAAGGTTCACGGATAGGGTTAGTGTTAAGGGTTACGGGTAGGTTTAGGGTTCAGGGTTAGAGTTAGCATTAGGCCTTAAGGTTAGGATTAGGCGGTAGGTTCGATTTAGGGTTAGATCTAGGCGTTAGGGTAAGGGCTAGCGTTAGGGTTGAGAGATAGGGTTAGGTTTAATGCTTAGGATTAGGGTTAGGGTTTGGGGTTAAAGTAAGTGTTAGGGGTTAGGTTTAAGGATCCAAGGTTAGGGTTATTTTTAGCTGTAGTGTTAGGGTTAGGGATAAGGGATCCCATTAGCATTAAGGGTCTTCCTTACTGTAGGCTTAAGGGTTAGGCTTAGAGTTAAAGGTTAAGGTTAGGGTCAGTGTTAAGATTTAGGGTGAGGGTTAACAGTTAGGGTAAAGGTTAAGTGTTAGGGTTAGGTATTAGTGATTAGGGTTTTTGGTTAGTGTTAGGTTAGCGGTTAGTGTTTTATGAAGGGGTATGGTTAGAATTAGGATTGGGGTTAGAGTTAGGGTGAGGTATAGGGGTTAGGTTTAGGGGTTAGTTTTAGGGTAAAAGGATAGGATTAGGGTTACGGGTTGGGCTTAGGTTTAGGGTTAAAGTTTACTGCTAGGGTTAGGGATAGGGTTCAGGGTTAGCTTTAGGGGTTCTGGTGAGGGTTAAGTGTTAGGTTAGTGTCAGGGTTAGGTCTAGTCGTGAGGGTAAGGTTTAGGGTTAGCTTTAAGAGCTAGGGTTAGGTTTAATGGTTAGGATTAGGATTAGGGTTAAGGGTTAGGGTAAGTCTTAGGGGTTAGGGTGAAGGGTTAGGGTGAAGGGTTAGGGTTTTTGTTAGGCATAGCGTTGGGGTTAGAAGTAAGGGTTACTGTCAGTGTTAGGGTTGTAGGTAGGGTTACGGTTAGGGTTAGCGGTTTGGAATTAGGGTTAGGGATTAGGTGTCACAGTGATGACTAGGAGATAGGGTTAGAATTATGGGATAGGGGTTGTTCTCAGGAAATGGGTT
>NW_027182852.1:227500-240000 GCF_041146395.1 Eulemur rufifrons | reverse complement strand
GGGTTAGTTTTAGGGTTAGAGTTATGTGCTATGGTTTGTGTTAGAGGTTAGGGTTAGGTTTACTGGTGACGGTTAGGGTTACGTTTAGGGGTTAGCATTAGGGTTAGGGTTAGGGTTAGGGTTAAGGGATAGGATTAGGGATAAGTGTTGGGCTTAGGGTTAGGGTTTAGTGTTAGGGTTAGCATTAAGGATTAGGGTTAGGGTCAGGGTTAAATGCTTGGGTGCGGGTAATGGTTAGGGTCAGGGTTAAGGTTCACGGATAGGGTTAGTGTTAAGGGTTATGGGTAGGTTTAGGGTTCAGGGTTAGAGTTAGCATTAGGGCTTAAGGTTAGGATTAGGCGGTAGGTTAGATATAGGGTTAGATCTAGGCGTTAGGGTAAGGGCTAGCGTTGGGTTCAGAGATAGGGTTAGGTTTAATGCTTAGGATTAGGGTTAGGGTTTGGGGTTAAAGTAAGTGTTAGGGGTTAGGTTTCAGGATCAAAGGTTAGTGTTATTTTAAGCTGTAGTGTTAGGGTTACTGATAAGGGATCCCATTAGCATTAAGGGTCTTCCTTACTGTAGGATTTAGGGATAGGCTTAGAGTTAAAGGTTAAGGTTATGGTCAGTGTTAAGATTTAGGGTGAGGGTTAACAGTTAGGGTAAAGGTTAAGCGTTAGGTTTAGGGAATAGTGATTAGGGTTTTTGGTTAGTGTTAGGGTTAGCGGTTAGGAGTTAGTGTTTTATGAAGGGGTATGGTTAGAACTAGGATTGGGGTTAGAGTTAGCGTGAGGTGTAGGGGTTAGGTTTAGGGGTTAGTTTTAGGGTAAAAGGATAGGATTAGGGTTACGGGTTGGGCTTAGGTTTAGGGTTAAAGTTTACTGCTAGGGTTAGGGATAGGGTTCAGGGTTAGCTTTAGTGGTTCTGGTTAGGGTTAGGTGTTAGGTTAGTGTCAGGGTTAGGTCTAGTCGTGAGGGTAAGGTTTAGGGTTAGCTTTCAGAGCTAGGGTTAGGTTTAATGGTTAGGATTAGGATTAGCGTTAAGGTTTAGGGTAAGGCTTAGGGGTTAGGGTGAAGGGTTAGGGTCAAGGGTTAGGGTTTTTGTTAGGCATAGCGTTGGGGTTAGAAGTAAGGGTTACTGTCAGTGTTAGGGTTGTAGGTAGGGTTACGGTTAGGGTTAGCGGTTTAGAATTAGGGTTAGGGATTAGGTGTCACAGTGATGACTAGGACATAGGGTTAGAATTACGGGATAGGGGTTGTTTTCAAGTAATGGGTTATGCATTAACGTTAGGATAAGAGGTTAAAGTTAGGCGCACGGTGAGGTTTACGTGTTAAGGGGAGAAATAGGAACAGGGTTGGGTGTTATATTCAGGGTTAGGGTTATCTGTTAAAGGTATTGTTTATGCTTAGCGCAAGGGCCCTGTCTGCATTAGGCGGGTGGGGGGAGTTTAGGGGGCTGGGATTGTACCCGGGAACCCACTCTATCATACTCTGGGTATGGGTCCGTGGGTTTCATGCAGGACACAGTGGTAGAGCCTCCTTTCACGCATGGCATGGGAGGATTGCAGGCTTTCTAAACTCTAAGAAAGCAAGAAGTCTGAGAATTAGATTTAGGGTTAGGATTCTGGTTAGGGTTAAGGATGAAGTTTAGTGTTAGGGTGAGGGCTTAGGGTTAGGGATTAGGGTTAGGGTTAAAGGTTACTCTTAGGTTCAACGGTTCCACTGTGGTTTAGGGTTGAGGTTTACGGTTAGGGTTAAGATGAGGGGTTAGGGTTTGGTACAGCGTTAGAGTTAAGTATTAGGTTTAGTGTTGAAGATTAGGATTAGGGTTAGGATTAAAGGTTAGCGTGAGAGTTAACGCTTAAGGTTAATTTTAAGAGTTAGGGTTTTGGGTTAGGTTTAGGGTTAGTGTTAGTTTTAGGGTTAGAGTTATGTGCTATGGTTTGTGTTAGCGGTTAGGGTTAGGTTTACTGGTGACGGTTAGGGTTACGTTTAGGGGTTAGCATTAGGGTTAGGGTTAGGGTTAAGGGATAGGATTAGGGTTAAGTGTTGGGCTTAGGGTTAGGGTTTAGTGTTAGGGTTAGCATTAAGGATTAGGGTTAGGGTCAGGGTTAAATGCTTGGGTGCGGGTAATGGTTAGGGTCAGGGTTAAGGTTCACGGATAGGGTTAGCGTTAAGGGTTACGGGTAGGTTTAGGGTTCAGGGTTAGAGTTAGCATTAGGATTAAGTTTAGGATTAGGCGGTAGGTTAGATTTAGGGTTAGATCTAGGCTTTAGGGTAAGGGCTAGGGTTAGGGTTAAGAGATAGGGTTAGGTTTAATGCTTAGGATTAGGGTTAGGGTTTGGGGTTAAAGTAAGTGTTCGGGGTTAGGTTTAAGGATCCAAGGTTAGGGTTATTTTTAGCTGTAGTGTTAGGGTTAGGGATAAGGGATCCCATTAGCATTAAGGGTCTTCCTTACTGTAGGCTTAAGGGTTAGGCTTAGAGTTAAAGGTTAAGGTTAGGGTGAGTGTTAAGATTTAGGGTGAGGGTTAACGGTTAGGGTAAAGGTTAAGTGTTAGGGTTAGGGATTAGTGATTAGGGTTTTTGGTTAGTGTTAGGTTAGCGGTTAGTGTTTTATGAAGGGGTATGGTTAGAATTAGGATTGGGGTTAGAGTTAGGGTGAGGTATAGGGGTTAGGTTTAGGGGTTAGTTTTAGGGTAAAAGGATAGGATTAGGGTTACGGGTTGGGCTTAGGTTTAGGGTTAAAGTTTACTGCTAGGGTTAGGGATAGGATTCAGGGTTAGCTTTAGGGGTTCTGGTGAGGGTTAAGTGTTAGGTTAGTGTCATGGTTAGGTCTAGTCGTGAGGGTGAGGTTTAGGGTTAGCTTTAAGAGCTAGGGTTAGGTTTAATGGTTAGGATTAGGATTAGGGTTAAGGGTTAGGGTAAGTCTTAGGGGTTAGTGTGAAGGGTTAGGGTCAAGGGTTAGGGTTTTTGTTAGGCATAGCGTTGGGGTTAGAAGTAAGGGTTACTGTCAGTGTTAGGGTTGTAGGTAGGGTTACGGTTAGGGTTAGCGGTTTGGAATTAGGGTTAGGGGTTAGGTGTCACAGTGATGACTAGGAGATAGGGTTAGAATTATGGGATAGGGGTTGTTCTCAGGAAATGGGTTATGCATTATCGTTAGGATAAGAGGTTAAAGTTAGGCACACGGTGAAGTTTACGTGTTAAGGGGAGAAATAGGAACAGGGTTGGGTGTTATGTTCAGGGTTAGGGTTATCTGTTAAAGGTATTGTTTATGCTTAGCGCACGGGCCCTGTCTGCATTAGGCGGGTGGGGGGGAGTTTTGGGGGCTGGGATTGTACCCGGGAACCCACTCTATCATACTCTGGGTATGGGTCCGTGGGTTTCATACAGGACACAGTGGTAGAGCCTCCTTTCACGCATGGCATGGGAGGATTGCAGGCTTTCTAAACTCTAAGAAAGCAAGAAGTCTGAGAATTAGATTTAGGGTTAGGATTATGGTTAGGGTTAAGGATGAAGTTTAGTGTTAGGGTGAGGGCTTAGGGTTAGGGATTAGGGTTAGGGTTAAAGGTTAGTCTTAGGTTTAACGGTTACACTTTGGTTTAGGGTTGAGGTTTACGGTTAGGGTTAAGATGAGGGGTTAGGGTTTGGTACAGGGTTAGGGTTAAGTGTAAGGTTTAGGGTTGAAGATTAGGATTAGGGTTAGGATTATAGGATAGCGTGAGAGTTAATGCTTAGGGTTAAGGTTAAGAGTTAGGGTTTAGGGTTAGGTTTAGGGTTAGGGTTAGTTTTAGGGTTAGAGTTATGTGCTATGGTTTGTGTTAGAGGTTAGGGTTAGGTTTACTGGTGACGGTTAGGGTTACGTTTAGGGGTTAGCATTAGGGTTAGGGTTAGGGTTAGGGTTAAGGGATAGGATTACGGTTAAGTGTTGGCCTTAGGGTTAGGGTTTAGTGTTAGGGTTATCATTAAGGACTAGGGGTAGGGTCAGGGTTAAATGCCTGGGTGCGGGTAATGGTTAGGGTCAGGATTAAGGTTCACGGATAGGGTTAGTGTTAAGGGTTACGGGTAGGTTTAGGGTTCAGGGTTAGAGTTAGCATTAGGGCTTAAGGTTAGGATTAGGCGGTAGGTTCGATTTAGGGTTAGATCTAGGCGTTCGGGTAAGGGCTAGCGTTAGGGTTAAGAGATAGGGTTAGGTTTAATGCTTAGGATTAGGGTTAGGGTTTGGGGTTAAAGTAAGTGTTAGGGGTTAGGTTTAAGGATGAAAGGTTACTGTTATTTTTACTGTAGTGTTAGGGTTACGGAAAAGGGATCCCATTAGCATTAAGGGTCTTCCTTACTGTAGGGTTAAGGGTTAGGCTTAGAGTTAAAGGTTAAGGTTAGGGTCAGTGTTAAGATTTAGGGTGAGGGTTAATGGTTAGGGTAAAGGTTAAGCGTTAGGGTTAGGGATTAGTGATTAGGGTTTTTGGTTAGTGTTAGGGTTAGCGGTTAGGAGTTAGTGTTTTATGAAGGGGTATGGTTAGAATTAGGATTGGGGTTAGAGTTAGGGTGAGGTATAGGGGTTAGGTTTAGGGGTTAGTTTTAGGGTAAAAGGATAGGATTAGGGTTACGGGTTGGGCTTAGGTTTAGGGTTAAAGTTTACTGCTAGGGTTAGGGATAGGGTTCAGGCTTAGCTTTAGGGGTTCTGCTTAGGGTTAGGTGTTAGGTTAGTGTCAGGGTTAGGTCTAGTCGTGAGGGCAAGGTTCAGGGTTATCTTTAAGAGCTAGGGTTAGGTTTAATGGTTAGGATTAGGATTAGGGTTAAGGGTTAGGGTAAGGCTTAGGGGTTAGGGTGCAGGGTTAGGGTTTTTGTTAGGCATAGCGTTGGGGTTAGAAGTAAGGGTTACTGTCAGTGTTAGGGTTGTAGGTAGGGTTACGGTTAGGGTTAGCGGTTTAGAATTAGGGTTAGGGATTAGGTGTCACAGTGATGACTAGGAGATAGGGTTAGAATTATGGGATAGGGGTTGTTCTCAGGAAATGGGTTATGCATTAACGTTAGGATAAGAGGTTAAAGTTAGGCGCACGGTGAGGTTTACATGTTAAGGGGAGAAATAGGAACAGGGTTGGGTGTTATGTTCAGGGTTAGGTTTATCTGTTAAAGGTATTGTTTATGCTTAGCGCACGGGCCCTGTCTGCATTAGGCGGGCGGGGGGGAGTTTTGGGGGCTGGGATTGTACCCGGGAACCCACTGTATCATACTCTGGGTATGGGTCCGTGGGTTTCATACAGGACACAGTGGTAGAGCCTCCTTTCTCGCATGGCATGGGAGGATTGCAGGCTTTCTAAACTCTAAGAAAGCAAGAAGTCTGAGAATTAGATTTAGGGTTAGGATTATGGTTAGGGTTAAGGATGAAGTTTAGTGTTAGGGTGAGGGCTTAGGGTTAGGGATTAGGGTTAGGGTTAAATGTTACTCTTAGCTTTAACGGTTACACTTTGGTTTAGGGTTGAGTTTTACGGTTAGGGTTAAGATGAGGGGTTAGGTTTTGGTACAGGGTAAGGGTTAAGTGTAAGGTTTAGGGTTGAAGATTAGGATTAGGGTTAGGATTATAGGATAGCGTGAGAGTTAACGCTTAGGGTTAAGGTTAAGAGTTAGGGTATAGGGTTAGGTTTAGGGTTAGGGTTAGTTTTAGGGTTAGAGTTATGTGCTATGGTTTGTGTTAGAGGTTAGGGTTAGGTTTACTGGTGACGGTTAGGGTTACATTTAGGGGTTAGCATTAGGGTTAGGGTTAGGGTTAGGGTTAAGGGATAGGATTATGGTTAAGTGTTGGCATTAGGGTTAGGGTTTAGTGTTAGGGTTATCATTAAGGTTTAGGGGTAGGGTCAGGGTTAAATGCCTGGGTGCGGGTAATGGTTAGGGTCAGGGTTAAGGTTCACGGATAGGGTTAGTGTTAAGGGTTACGGGTAGGTTTAGGGTTCAGGGTTAGAGTTAGCATTAGGGCTTAAGGTTAGGATTAGGCGGTAGGTTAGATTTAGGGTTAGATCTAGGCGTTAGGGTAAGGGCTAGCGTTAGGGTTAAGAGATAGGTTTAGGTTTAACGCTTAGGATTAGGGTTAGGTTTTGGGGTTAAAGTAAGTGTTAGGGGTTAGGTTTAAGGATCCAAGGTTAGGGTTATTTTTAGCTGTAGTGTTAGGGTTAGGGATAAGGGATCCCATTAGCATTAAGGGTCTTCCTTACTGTAGGCTTAAGGGTTAGGCTTAGAGTTAAAGGTTAAGGTTAGGGTCAGTGTTAAGATTTAGGGTGAGGGTTAACGGTTAGGGTAAAGGTTAAGCGTTAGGGTTAGGGATTAGTGATTAGGGTTTTTGGTTAGTGTTAGGGTTAGCGGTTAGGAGTTAGTGTTTTATGAAGGGGTATGGTTAGAATTAGGATTGGGGTTAGAGTTAGGGTGAGGTATAGGGGTTAGGTTTAGGGGTTAGTTTTAGGGTAAAAGGATAGGATTAGGGTTACGGGTTGGGCTTAGGTTTAGGGTTAAAGTTTACTGCTAGGGTTAGGGATAGGGTTCAGGCTTAGCTTTAGGGGTTCTGCTTAGGGTTAGGTGTTAGGTTAGTGTCAGGGTTAGGTCTAGTCGTGAGGGCAAGGTTCAGGGTTATCTTTAAGAGCTAGGATTAGGTTTAATGGTTAGGATTAGGATTAGGGTTAAGGGTTAGGGTAAGGCTTAGGGGTTAGGGTGCAGGGTTAGGGTTTTTGTTAGGCATAGCGTTGGGGTTAGAAGTAAGGGTTACTGTCAGTGTTAGGGTTGTAGGTAGGGTTACGGTTAGGGTTAGCGGTTTAGAATTAGGGTTAGGGATTAGGTGTCACAGTGATGACTAGGAGATAGGGTTAGAATTATGGGATAGGGGTTGTTCTCAGGAAATGGGTTATGCATTAACGTTAGGATAAGAGGTTAAAGTTAGGCGCACGGTGAGGTTTACGTGTTAAGGGGAGAAATAGGAACAGGGTTGGGTGTTATGTTCAGGGTTAGGGTTATCTGTTACAGGTATTCTTTATGCTTAGCGCACGGGCCCTGTCTGCATTAGGTGGGCGGGGGGGAGTTTTGGGGGCTGGGATTGTACCCGGGAAACCACTCTATCATACTCTGGGTATGGGTCCGTGGGTTTCATACAGGACACAGTGGTAGAGCCTCCTTTCACGCATGGCATGGGAGGATTGCAGGCTTTCTAAACTCTAAGAAAGCAAGAAGTCTGAGAATTAGATTTAGGGTTAGGATTATGGTTAGGGTTAAGGATGAAGTTTAGTGTTAGGGTGAGGGCTTAGGGTTAGGGATTAGGGTTAGGGTTAAAGGTTACTCTTAGGTTTAACGGTTACACTTTGGTTTAGGGTTGAGGTTTACGGTTAGGGTTAAGATGAGGGGTTAGGGTTTGGTACAGGGTTAGGGTTAAGTGTAAGGTTTAGGGTTGAAGATTAGGATTAGGGTTAGGATTATAGGATAGCGTGAGAGTTAACGCTTAGGGTTAAGCTTAAGTGTTAGGGTTTAGGGTTAGGTTTAGGGTTAGGGTTAGTTTTAGGGTTAGAGTTATGTGCTATGGTTTGTGTTAGAGGTTAGGGTTAGGTTTATTGGTGACGGTTAGGGTTACGTTTAGGGGTTAGCATTAGGGTTAGGGTTAGGGTTAAGGGATAGGATTATGGTTAAGTGTTGGTCTTAGGGTTAGGGTTTAGTGTTATTAAGGTTTAGGGGTAGGGTCAGGGTTAAATGCCTGGGTGCGGGTAATGGTTAGGGTCAGGGTTAAGGTTCACGGATAGGGTTAGTGTTAAGGGTTACGGGTAGGTTTAGGGTTCAGGGTTAGAGTTAGCATTAGGGCTTAAGGTTAGTATTAGGCGGTAGGTTCGATTTAGGGTTAGATCTAGGCGTTCGGGTAAGGGCTAGCGTTAGGGTTAAGAGATAGGGTTAGGTTTAATGCTTAGGATTAGGGTTAGGTTTTGGGGTTAAAGTAAGTGTTAGGGGTTAGGTTTAAGGATCCAAGGTTAGGGTTATTTTTAGCTATAGTGTTAGGGTTAGGGATAAGGGATCCCATTAGCATTAAGGGTCTTCCTTACTGTAGGCTTAAGGGTTAGGCTTAGAGTTAAAGGTTAAGGTTAGGGTCAGTGTTAAGATTTAGGGTGAGGGTTAACGGTTAGGGTAAAGGTTAAGTGTTAGGGTTAGGGATTAGTGATTAGAGTTTTTGGTTAGTGTTAGGTTAGCGGTTAGTGTTTTATGAAGGGGTATGGTTAGAATTAGGATTGGGGTTAGAGTTAGGGTGAGGTATAGGGGTTAGGTTTAGGGGTTAGTTTTAGGGTAAAAGGATAGGATTAGGGTTACGGGTTGGGCTTAGGTTTAGGGTTAAAGTTTACTGCTAGGGTTAGGGATAGGGTTCAGGCTTAGCTTTAGGTGTTCTGGTGAGGGTTAAGTGTTAGGTTAGTGTCAGGGTTAGGTCTAGTCGTGAGGGTAAGGTTTAGGGTTAGCTTTAAGAGCTAGGGTTAGGTTTAATGGTTAGGATTAGGATTAGGGTTAAGGGTTAGGGTAAGTCTTAGGGGTTAGGGTGAAGGGTTAGGGTCAAGTGTTAGGGTTTTTGTTAGGCATAGCGTTGGGGTTAGAAGTAAGGGTTACTGTCAGTGTTAGGGTTGTAGGTAGGGTTACGGTTAGGGTTAGCGGTTTGGAATTAGGGTTAGGGATTAGGTGTCACAGTGATGACTAGGAGATAGGGTTAGAATTATGGGATAGGGCTTGTTCTCAGGAAATGGGTTATGCATTAACGTTAGGATAAGAGGTTAAAGTTAGGCGCACGGTGAGGTTTACGTGTTAAGGGGAGAAATAGGAACAGGGTTGGGTGTTATGTTCAGGGTTAGGGTTATCTGTTAAAGGTTTTGTTTATGCTTAGCGCACGGGCCCTGTCTGCATTAGGCGGGCGGGGGGAGTTTAGCGGGCTGGGATTGTACCCGGGAACCCACTCTATCATACTCTGGGTATGGGCCCGTGGGTTTCATGCAGGACACAGTGGTAGAGCCTCCTTTCACGCATGGCATGGGAGGATTGCAGGCTTTCTAAACTCTAAGAAAGTAAGAAGTCTGAGAATTAGATTGAGGGTTAAGATTATGGTTAGGGTTAAGGATGAAGTTTAGTGTTAGGGTGAGGGCTTAGGGTTAGGGATTAGGGTTAGGGTTAAATGTTACTCTTAGTTTTAACGGTTACACTTTGGTTTAGGGTTGAGGTTTACGGTTAGGGTTAAGATAAGGGGTTAGGGTTTGGTACAGGGTTAGGGTTAAGTGTTAGGTTTAGGGTTGAAGATTAGGATTAGGGTTAGGATTAAAGGTTAGCGTGAGAGTTAACGCTTAGGGTTAAGGTTAAGAGTTAGGGTTTAGGGTTAGGGTTAGGGATAGGGTTAGTTTTAGTTAGTTTAGTGCTATGGATTGTGTTAGAGGTTAGGGTTAGGTTTACTGGTCACGGTTAGGGTTACGTTTAGGGGTTAGCATTAGGGTTAGGGTTAAGGGATAGGATTAGGGATAAGTGTTGGGCTTAGGGTTAGGGTTTAGTGTTAGGGTTATCATTAAGGATTAGGGGTAGGGTCAGGGTTAAATGCTTGGGTGCGGGTAATGGTTAGGGTCAGGGTTAAGGTTGACGGATAGGGTTAGTGATAAGGGTTACGGGTAGGTTTAGGGTTCAGGGTTAGTGTTAGCATTAGGGCTTAAGGTTAGGATTAGGCGGTAGGTTAGATTTAGGGTTAGATCTAGGCGTTAGGGTAAGGGCTAGCGTTAGGGTTAAGAGATAGGGTTAGGTTTAATGCTTAGGATTAGGGTTAGGGTTTGGGGTTAAAGTTAGTGTTAGGGGTTAGGTTTAAGGATCAAAGGTTAGGGTTATTTTTAGCTGTAGTGTTAGGGTTAGGGATAAGGGATCCCATTAGCATTAAGGGTCTTCCTTACTGTAGGGTTAAGGGTTAGGCTTAGATTTAAAGGTTAAGGTTAGCGTCAGTGTTAAGATTTGGGGTGAGGGTTAACGGTTATGGTAAAGGTTAAGCGTTAGGGTTAGGGATTAGTGATTAGGGATTTTGGTTAGTGTTAGGGTTAGCGGTTAGGAGTTAGTGTTTTATGAAGGGGTATGGTTAGAATTAGGATTGGGGTTAGAGTTAGGGTGAGGTATAGGGGTTAGGTTTAGGGTAAAAGGATAGGATTAGGGTTAAGGGTTGGGCTTAGGTTTAGGGTTAAAGTTTACTGCTAGGGTAAGGGATAGGGTTCAGGGTTAGCTTTAGGGGTTCTGGTTAGGGTTAGGTGTTAGGTTAGTGTCAGGGTTAGGTCTAGTCGTGAGGGTAAGGTTTAGGGTTAGCTTTAAGAGCTAGGGTTAGGTTTAATGGTTAGGATTAGGATTAGGGTTAAGGGTTAGGGTAAGGCTTAGGGGTTAGGGTGAAGGGTTAGGGTCAAGGGTTAGGGTTTTTGTTAGGCATAGCGTTGGGGTTAGAAGTAAGGGTTACTGTCAGTGTCAGGGTTGTAGGTAGGGTTACGGTTAGGGTCAGCGGTTTGGAGTTAGGGTTAGGGATTAGGTGTCACAGTGATGACTAGGAGATAGGGTTAGAATTATGGGATAGCGGTTGTTCTCAGGAAATGGGTTATGCATTAACGTTAGGATAAGAGGTTAAAGTTAGGCGCACGGTGAGGTTTACGTGTTAAGGGGAGAAATAGGAACAGGGTTGGGTGTTATGTTCAGGGTTAGGGTTATCTGTTAAAGGTATTGTTTATGCTTAGCGCACGGGCCCTGTCTGCATTGGGCGGGCGGGGGGAGTTTAGGGGGCTGGGATTGTACCCGGGAACCCACTCTATCATACTCTGTGTATGGGCCCGTGGGTTTCATGCAGGACGAAGTGGTAGAGCCTCCTTTCACGCATGGCATGGGAGGATTGCAGGCTTTCTAAACTCTAAGAAAGCAAGAAGTCTGAGAATTAGATTTAGGGTTAGGATTATGGTTAGGGTTAAGGATGAAGTTTAGTGTTAGGGTGAGGGCTTAGGGTTAGGGCTTAGGGTTAGGGTTAAAGGTTAGTCTTAGGTTTAACGGTTACACTTTGGTTTATGGTTGAGGTTTACGGTTAGGGATAAGATGAGGGGTTAGGGTTTGGTACACGGTTAGGGTTAAGTGTTACGTTTAGGGTTGAAGATTAGGATTAGGGTTAGGATTAAAGGTTAGCGTTAGAGTTAACTCTTAGAGTTAAGGTTAAAAGTTAGGGTTTAGGGTTAGGGTTAGGGTTAGGGTTAGTTTTAGGCTTAGAGTTATGTGCTATGGTTTGTGTTAGAGGTTAGGGTTAGGTTTACTGGTCACGGTTAGGGTTACGTTTAGGGGGTAGCATTAGGGTTAGGCTTATGGTTAGGGTTAGGGGATAGGATTAGGGATAAGTGTTGAGCTTAGGGTTAGGGTTTAGTGTTAGGGTTAGCATTAAGGATTAGGGTTAGGGTCAGGGTTAAATGCTTGGGTGCGGGTAATGGTTAGGGTCAGGGTTAAGGTTCACGGATAGGGTTAGTGTTAAGGGTTACGGGTAGGTTTAGGGTTCAGGGTTAGAGTTAGCATTAGGGCTTAAGGTTAGGATTAGGCAGTAGGTTAGACTTAGGGTTAGATCTAGGCCTTAGGGTAAGGGCTAGCGTTAGGGTTAAGAGATAGGGTTAGGTTTAATGCTTAGGATTAGGGTTAGGGTTTGGGGTTAAAGTAAGTGTTAGGGGTTAGGTTTAAGGATCAAAGGTTAGGGTTATTTTTAGCTGTAGTGTTAGGGTTAGGGATAAGGGATCCCATTAGCATTAAGGGTCTTCCTTACTGTAGGGTTAAGGGTTAGGCTTAGAGTTAAAGGTTAAGGTTAGGGTCAGTATTAAGATTTAGGGTGAGGGTTAACGGTTAGGGTAAAGGTTAAGCGTTAGGGTTAGGGATTAGTGATTAGGGATTTTGGTTAGTGTTAGGGTTAGCGGTTAGGAGTTAGTGTTTTATGAAGGGGTATGGTTAGAATTAGGATTGGGGTTAGAGTTAGGGTGAGGTATAGGGGTTAGGTTTAGGGGTTAGTTTTAGGGTAAAAGGATAGGATTAGGGTTACGGGTTGGGCTTAGGTTTAGGGTTAAAGTTTACTGCTAGGGTTAGGGATAGGGTTCAGGGTTAGCTTTAGGGGTTCTGGTTAGGGTTAGGTGTTAGGTTAGTGTCAGGATTAGGTCTAGTCGTGAGGGTAAGGTTTAGGGTTAGCTTTAAGAGCTAGGGTTAGGTTTAATGGTTAGGATTAGGATTAGGGTTAAGGGTTAGGGTAAGGCTTAGGGGTTAGGGTGAAGGGATAGGGTCAAGGGTTAGGGTTTTTGTTAGGCATAGCGTTGGGGTTAGAAGTAAGGGTTACTGTCAGTGTTAGGGTTGTAGGTAGGGTTACGGTTAGGGTTAGCGGTTTAGAATTAGGGTTAGAGATTAGGTGTCACAGTGATGACTAGGAGATAGGGTTAGAATTATGGGATAGGGGTTGTTCTCAGGAAATGGGTTATGCATTAACGTTAGGATAAGAGGTTAAAGTTAGGC
>NW_027182852.1:165000-187500 GCF_041146395.1 Eulemur rufifrons | reverse complement strand
GTTAGGGTTAAGGGATAGGATTAGGGTTAAGTGTTGGTCTTAGGTTTAGGGTTTAGTGTTAGGGTTATCATTAAGGATTAGGGTAGGTTCAGGGTTAAATGCTTGGGTGCGGGTAATGGTTAGGGTCAGGGTTAAGGTTCACGGATAGGGTTAGTGTTAAGGGTTACGGGTAGGTTTAGGGTTCAGGGTTAGAGTTAGCATTAGGGCTTAAGGTTAGGATTAGGCGGTAGGTTAGATTTAGGGTTAGATCTAGGCGTTAGGGTAAGGGCTAGCGTTAGGGTTAAGAGACAGGGTTAGGTTTAATGCTTAGGATTAGGGTTAGGGTTATGGGTTAAAGTAAGTCATAGGGGTTAGGTTTAAGGATCCAAGGTTAGGGTTATTTTTAGCTGTAGTGTTAGGGTCAGGGATAAGGGATCCCATTAGCATTAAGGGTCTTGCTTACTGTAGGGATAAGGGTTAGGCTTAGAGTTAAAGGTTAAGGTTAGGGTCAGTGTTAAGATGTAGGGTGAGGGCTAATGGTTAGGGTAAAGGTTAAGCGTTAGGGTTAGGGATTAGTGATTAGGGTTTTTGGTTAGTGTTAGGGTTAGCGGTTAGGAGTTAGTGTTTTATGAAGGGGTATGGTTAGAATTAGGATTGGGGTTAGAGTTAGGGTGAGGTATAGGGGTTAGGTTTAGGGGTTAGTTTTAGGGTAAAACGATAGGATTAGGGTTACGGTTTGGGCTTAGGTTTAGGGTTAAAGTTTACTGCTAGGGTTAGGGATAGGGTTCAGGGTTAGCTTTAGGGGTTCTGGTTAGGGTTAGGTGTTAAGTTAGTGTCAGGGTTAGGTCTAGTCGTGAGGGTAAGGTTTAGGGTTAGCTTTAAGAGCTAGGGTTACGTTTAATGGTTAGGATTAGGATTAGGGTTAAGGGTTAGGGTAAGGCTTAGGGGTTAGGGTGAAGGGTTAGGGTCAAGGGTTACAGTTTTTGTTAGGCATAGCGTTGGGGTTAGAAGTAAGGGTTACTGTCAGTGTTAGGGTTGTAGGTAGGGTTACGGTTAGGGTTAGCGGTTTAGAATTAGGGTTAGGGATTAGGTGTCACAGTGATGACTAGGAGATAGGGTTAGAATTATGGGATAGGGGTTGTTCTCAGGAAATGGGTTATGCATTAACGTTAGGATAAGATGTTAAAGTTAAGCTCACGGTGAGGTTTACGTGTTAAGGGGAGAAATAGGAACAGGGTTGGGTGTTATGTTCAGGGTTAGGGTTATCTGTTAAAGGTATTGTTTATGCTTAGCGCACGGGCCCTGTCTGCATTAGGCGGGCGGGGGGAGTTTAGGGGGCTGGGATTGTACCCGGGAACCCACTCTATCATACTCTGGGTATGGGCCCGTGGGTTTCATGCAGGACACAGTGGTAGAGCCTCCTTTCACGCATGGCATGGGAGGATTGCAGGCTTTCTAAACTCTAAGAAAGCAAAAAGTCTGAGAATTAGATTTAGGGTTAGGATTATGGTTAGGGTTCAGGATGAAGTTTAGTGTTAGGGTGAGGGCTTAGGGTTAGGGATTAGGGTTAGGGTTAAAGGTTACTCTTAGGTTTAACGGTTACACTTTGGTTTAGGGTTGAGGTTTACGGTTAGGGTTAAGATGAGGGGTTAGGGTTAGGTACAGGGTTAGGGTTAAGTGTTAGGTTTAGGGTTGATGATTAGGATTAGGGTTGGGATTAAAGGTTAGCGTGAGAGTTAACGCTTAGGGTTAAGGTTAAGAGTTAGTGTTTAGGGTTAGGGTTAGGGTTAGGGTTAGTTTTAGGGTTAGAGTTATGTGCTATGGTTTGTGTTACAGGTTAGGGTTAGGTTTGCTGGTCACGGTGAGGGTAACGTTTAGGGGTTAGCATTAGGGTTAGGGTTAGGGTTAGGATTAAGGGATAGGATTAGGGTTAAGTGTTGGTCTTAGGTTTAGGGTTTAGTGTTAAGGTTATCATTAAGGATTAGGGTAGGGTCAGGGTTAAATGCTTGGGTGCGTGTAATGGTTAGGGTCAGGGTTAAGGTTCACGGATAGGGTTAGTGTTAAGGGTTACGGGTAGGTTTAGGGTTCAGGGTTAGAGTTAGCATTAGGGCTTAAGGTTAGGATTAGGCGGTAGGTTAGATTTAGGGTTAGATCTAGGCGTTAGTATAAGGGCTAGCGTTAGGGTTAAGAGACAGGGTTAGGTTTAATGCTTAGCATTAGGGTTAGGGTTTGGGGTTAAAGTAAGTGTTAGGGGTTAGGTTTAAGGATCAAAGCTTAGGGTTATTTTTAGCTGTAGTGTTAGGGTTAGGGATAAGGGATCCCATTAGCATTAAGGGTCTTCCTTACTGTAGGGTTAAGGGTTAGGCTTAGAGTTAAAGGTTAAGGTTAGGGTCTGTGTTAAGATGTAGGGTGAGGGTTAACGGTTAGGGTAAAGGTTAAGCGTTAGGGTTAGGGATTAGTGATTAGGGTTTTTGGTTAGTGTTAGGGTTAGCGCTTAGGAGTTAGTGTTTGATGAAGGGGTATGGTTAGAATTAGGATTAGGGTTAGAGTTAGGGTGAGGTATAGGGGTTAGGTTTAGGGGTTAGTTTTAGGGTAAAAGGATAGGATTAGGGTTACGGGTTGGGCTTAGCTTTAGGGTTAAAGTTTACTGCTAGTGTTAGGGATAGGGTTCAGGGTTAGCTTTAGGGGTTCTGGTTAGGGTTAGGTGTTAGGTTAGTGTCAGGGTTAGGTCTAGTCGTGAGGGTAAGGTTTAGGGTTAGCTTTAAGAGCTAGGGTTAGGTTTAATGGTTAGGATTAGGATTAGGGTTAAGGGTTAGGGTAAGGCTTAGGGGTGAGGGTGAAGGGTTAGGGTCAAGGGTTAGGGTTTTTGTTAGGCATAGCGTTGGGGTTAGAAGTAAGGGTTACTGTCAGTGTTAGGGTTGTAGGTAGGGTTACGGTTAGGGTTAGCGGTTTAGAATTAGGGTTAGGGATTAGGTGTCACAGTGATGACTAGGAGATAGGGTTAGAATTATGGGATAGGGGTTGTTCTCAGGAAATGGGTTATGCATTAACGTTAGGATAAGAGGTTAAAGTTAGGGGCCGGGCGCAGTGGCTCACGCCTGTAATCCTAGCACTCTGGGAGGCCGAGGTGGGCGGATCGCTGGAGCTCAGGAGTTCGAGACCAGACTCAGCAAGAGCGAGACCCCACCTCTACTAAAAATAGAAAGAAATTATATCCACAGCTGAAAATATATATAGAAAAATTAGCCGGGCATGGTGGCGCATGCCTGTAGTCCCAGCTACTCGGGAGGCTGAGACAGGAGGATCGCTTGAGCTCAGGAGTTTGAGGTTGCTGTGAGCTAGGCTGACGCCACGGCACTCACTCTAGCCTGGGCAACAGAGTGAGACTCTGTCTAAAAAAAAAAAAAAAAAAAAAAAACGAGGTTAAAGTTAGGCACACGGTGAGGTTTACGTGTTAAGGGGAGAAATAGGAACAGGGTTGGGTGTTATGTTCAGGGTTAGGGTTATCTGTTAAAGGTATTGATTATGCTTAGCGCACGGGCCCTGTCTGCATTAGGCGGGTGGGGGGAGTTTAGGGGGCTGGGATTGTACCCGGGAAGCCACTCTATCATACTCTGGGTATGGGCCCGTGGGTTTCATGCAGGACACAGTGGTAGAGCCTCTTTTCACGCATGGCATGGGAGGATTGCAGGCTTTCTAAACTCTAATAAACCAAGAAGTCTGAGAATTAGATTTAGGGTTAGGATTCTGGTTAGGGTTAAGGATGAAGTTTAGTGTTAGGGTGAGGGCTTAGGTTTAGGGATTAGGGTTAGGGTTAAAGGTTACTCTTAGGTTTAACGGTTACACTTTGGTTTAGGGTTGAGGTTTACGGTTAGGGTTAAGATGAGCGGTTAGGGTTTGGTACAGGGTTAGGGTTAAGTGTTAGGTTTAGGGTTGAGGATTAGGATTAGGGTTGGGATTAAAGGTTAGCGTGAGAGTTAACGCTTAGGGTTAAGGTTAAGTGTTAGGGTTTAGGGTTAGGGTTAGGGTTAGGGTTAGTTTTAGGGTTAGAGTTATGTGCTATGATTTGTGTTAGAGGTTAGGGTTAGGTTTACTGGTCACGGTGAGGGTTACGTTTAGGGGTTAGCATTAGTGTTAGGGTTAGGGTTAGGGTTAAGGGATAGGATTAGGGTTAAGTGTTGGTCTTAGGTTTAGGGTTTAGTGTTAGGGTTATCATTAAGGATTAGGGTAGGGTCAGGGTTAAATCTTGGGTGCGGGTAATGGTTAGGGTCAGGGTTAAGGTTCACGGATAGGGTTAGTGTTAAGGGTTACGGGTAGGTTTAGGGTTCAGGGTTAGAGTTAGCATTAGGGCTTAAGGTTAGGATTAGGCGGTAGGTTAGATTTAGGGTTAGATCTAGGCGTTAGGGTAAGGGCTAGCGTTAGGGTTAAGAGACAGGGTTAGGTTTAATGCTTAGGATTAGGGTTAGGGTTATGGGTTAAAGTAAGTGTTAGGGGTTAGGTTTAAGGATCAAAGGTTAGGGTTATTTTTAGCTGTAGTGTTAGGGTTAGGGATAAGGGATCCCATTAGCATTAAGGGTCTTGCTTACTGTAGGGATAAGGGTTAGGCTTAGAGTTAAAGGTTAAGGTTAGGGTCAGTGTTAAGATGTAGGGTGAGGGCTAATGGTTAGGGTAAAGGTTAAGCGTTAGGGTTAGGGATTAGTGATTAGGGTTTTTGGTTAGTGTTAGGGTTAGCGGTTAGGAGTTAGTGTTTTATGAAGGGGTATGGTTAGAATTAGGATTGGATTTAGAGTTAGGGTGAGGTATAGGGGTTAGGTTTAGGGGTTAGTTTTAGGGAAAAAGGATAGGATTAGGGTTACGGGTTGGGCTTAGGTTTAGGGTTAAAGTTTACTGCTAGGGTTAGGGGTAGGGTTCAGGGTTAGCTTTAGGGGTTCTGGTTAGCGTTAAGTGTTAGGTTAGTGTCAGGGTTAGGTCTAGTCGTGAGGGTAAGGTTTAGGGTTAGCTTTAAGAGCTAGGGTTAGGTTTAATGGTTAGGATTAGGATTAGGGTTAAGGGTTAGGGTAAGGCTTAGGGGTTAGGGTGAAGGGTTAGGGACAAGGGTTACAGTTTTTGTTAGGCATAGCGTTGGGGTTAGAAGTAAGGGTTACTGTCAGTGTTAGGGTTGTAGGTAGGGTTACGGTTAGGGTTAGCGGTTTAGAATTAGGGTTAGGGATTAGGTGTCACAGTGATGACTAGGAGATAGGGTTAGAATTATGGGATAGGGGTTGTTCTCAGGAAATGGGTTATGCATTAACGTTAGGATAAGAGGTTAAAGTTAAGCTCACAGTGAGGTTTACGTGTTAAGGGGAGAAATAGGAACAGGGTTGGGTGTTATGTTCAGGGTTAGGGTTATCTGTTAAAGGTATTGTTTATGCTTAGCGCACGGGCCCTGTCTGCATTAGGCGGGCGGGGGGAGTTTAGGGGGCTGGGATTGTACCCGGGAACCCACTCTATCATACTCTGGGTATGGGCCCTTGGGTTTCATGCAGGACACAGTGGTAGAGCCTCCTTTCACGCATGGCATGGGAGGATTGCCGGCTTTCTAAACTCTAAGAAAGCAAAAAGTCTGAGAATTAGATTTAGGGTTAGGATTATGGTTAGGGTTCAGGATGAAGTTTAGTGTTAGGGTGAGGGCTTAGGGTTAGGGATTAGGGTTAGGGTTAAAGGTTACTCTTAGGTTTAACGGTTACACTTTGGTTTAGGGTTGAGGTTTACGGTTAGGGTTAAGATGAGGGGTTAGGGTTAGGTACAGGGTTAGGGTTAAGTGTTAGGTTTAGTGTTGATGATTAGGATTAGGGTTGGGATTAAAGGTTAGCGTGAGAGTTAACGCTTAGGGTTAAGGTTAAGAGTTAGTGTTTAGGGTTAGGGTTAGGGTTAGGGTTAGTTTTAGGGTTAGAGTTATGTGCTATGGTTTGTGTTAGAGGTTAGGGTTAGGTTTACTGGTCACGGTGAGGGTAACGTTTAGGGGTTAGCATTAGGGTTAGGGTTAGGGTTAGGGTTAAGGGATACGATTAGGGTTAAGTGTTGGTCTTAGGTTTAGGGTTTAATGTTAAGGTTATCATTAAGGATTAGGGTAGGGTCAGGGTTAAATGCTTGGGTGCGTGTAATGGTTAGGGTCAGGGTTAAGGTTCACGGATAGGGTTAGTGTTAAGGGTTACGGGTAGGTTTAGGGTTCAGGGTTAGAGTTAGCATTAGGGCTTAAGGTTCGGATTAGGCGGTAGGTTAGATTTAGGGTTAGATCTAGGCGTTAGTATAAGGGCTAGCGTTAGGGTTAAGAGACAGGGTTAGGTTTAATGCTTAGCATTAGGGTTAGGGTTTGGGGTTAAAGTAAGTGTTAGGGGTTAGGTTTAAGGATCAAAGCTTAGGGTTATTTTTAGCTGTAGTGTTAGGGTTAGGGATAAGGGATCCCATTAGCATTAAGGGTCTTCCTTACTGTAGGGTTAAGGGTTAGGCTTAGAGTTAAAGGTTAAGGTTAGGGTCAGTGTTAAGATGTAGGGTGAGGGTTAACGGTTAGGGTAAAGGTTAAGCGTTAGGGTTAGGGATTAGTGATTAGGGTTTTTGGTTAGTGTTAGGGTTAGCGGTTAGGAGTTAGTGTTTGATGAAGGGGTATGGTTAGAATTAGGATTAGGGTTAGAGTTAGGGTGAGGTATAGGGGTTAGGTTTAGGGGTTAGTTTTAGGGTAAAAGGATAGGATTAGGGTTACGGGTTGGGCTTAGGTTTAGGGGTAAAGTTTACTGCTAGGGTTAGGGATAGGGTTCAGGGTTAGCTTTAGGGGTTCTGGTTAGGGTTAGGTGTTAGGTTAGTGTCAGGGTTAGGTCTAGTCGTGAGGGTAAGGTTTAGGGTTAGCTTTAAGAGCTAGGGTTAGGTTTAATGGTTAGGATTAGGATTAGGGTTAAGGGTTAGGGTAAGGCTTAAGGGTGAGGGTGAAGGGTTAGGGTCAAGGGTTAGGGTTTTTGTTAGGCATAGCGTTGGGGTTAGAAGTAAGGGTTACTGTCAGTGTTAGGGTTGTAGGTAGGGTTACGGTTAGGGTTAGCGGTTTAGAATTAGGGTTAGGGATTAGGTGTCACAGTGATGACTAGGAGATAGGGTTAGAATTATGGGATAGGGGTTGTTCTCAGGAAATGGGTTATGCATTAACGTTAGGATAAGAGGTTAAAGTTAGCGGCCGGGCGCAGTGGCTCACGCCTGTAATTCTAGCACTCTGGGAGGCCGAGGTGGGCGGATCGCTGGAGCTCAGGAGTTCGAGACCAGCCTGAGCAAGAGCGAGACCCCACCTCTAATAAAAATAGAAAGAAATTATATCGACAGCTGAAAATATATATAGAAAAAATTAGCCGGGCATGGTGGCGCATGCCTGTAGTCCCAGCTACTCGGGAGGCTGAGACAGGAGGATCGCTTGAGCTCAGGAGTTTGAGGTTGCTGTGAGCTAGGCTGACGCCACGGCACTCACTCTAGCCTGGGCAACAGAGTGAGACTCTGTCTAAAAAAAAAAAAAAAAAAAAAAAAAAGTGGTTAAAGTTAGGCACACGGTGAGGTTTACGTGTTAAGGGGAGAAATAGGAACAGGGTTGGGTGTTATGTTCAGGGTTAGGGTTATCTGTTAAAGGTATTGATTATGCTTAGCGCACGGGCCCTGTCTGCATTAGGCGGGCGGGGGGAGTTTAGGGGGCTGGGATTGTACCCGGGAAGCCACTCTATCATACTCTGGGTATGGGCCCGTGGGTTTCATGCAGGACACAGTGGTAGAGCCTCCTTTCACGCATGGCATGGGAGGATTGCAGGCTTTCTAAACTCTAAGAAACCAAGAAGTCTGAGAATTAGATTTAGGGTTAGGATTCTGGTTAGGGTTAAGGATGAAGTTTAGTGTTAGGGTGAGGGCTTAGGGTTAGGGATTAGGGTTAGGGTTAAAGGTTACTCTTAGTTTTAACGGTTACACTTTGGTTTAGGGTTGAGGTTTACGGTTAGGGTTAAGATGAGGGGTTAGGGTTTGGTACAGGGTTAGGGTTAAGTGTTAGGTTTAGGGTTGAAGATTAGGATTAGGGTTAGAATTAAAGGTTAGCGTGAGAGTTAACGCTTAGGGTTAAGGTTAAGAGTTAGGGATTAGGGTTAGGTTAGTGGTAGGGTTAGTTTTAGGGTTAGAGTTATGTGCTATGGTTTGTGTTAGAGGTTAGGGTTAGGTTTACTGGTCACGGTTAGGGTTACGTTTAGGGGGTAGCATTAGGGTTAGGGTTAGGGTTAAGGGATAGGATTAGGGATAAGTGTTGGGCTTAGGGTTAGGGTTTAGTGTTAATGTTAGCATTAAGGATTAGGGTTAGGGTCAGGGTTAAATGCTTGGGTGCGGGTAATGGTTAGGGTCAGGGTTAAGGTTCACGGATAGGGTTAGTGTTAAGGGTTACGGGTAGGTTTAGGGTTCAGGGTTAGTGTTAGCATTAGGGCTTAAGGTTAGGATTAGGCGGTAGGTTAGATTTAAGGTTAGATCTAGGCGTTAGTGTAAGGGCTAGCGTTAGGGTTAAGAGATAGGGTTAGGTTTAATGCTTAGGATTAGGGTTAGGGTTTGGGGTTAAAGTAAGTGTTAGGGGTCAGGTTTAAGGATCCAAGGTTAGGGTTATTTTTAGCTGTAGTGTTAGGGTTAGGGATAAGGGATCCCATTAGCATTAAGGGTCATCCTTACTGTAGGGTTAAGGGTTAGGCTTAGAGTTAAAGGTTAAGGTTAGTGTCAGGGTTAAGATTTAGGGTGAGGGTTAACGGTTAGGGTAAAGGTTAAGCGTTAGGGTTAGGGATTAGTGATTAGGGTTTTTGGTTAGTGTTAGGGTTAGCGGTTAGGAGTTAGTGTTTGATGAAGGGGTATGGTTAGAATTAGGATTGGGGTTAGAGTTAGGGTGAGGTATAGGGGTTAGGTTTAGGGCTTAGTTTTAGGGTAAAAGGATAGGATTAGGGTTACGGGTTGGGCTTAGGTTTAGGGTTAAAGTTTACTGCTAGGGTTAGGGATAGGGTTCAAGGTTAGCTTTAGGGGTTCTGGTTAGGGTTAGGTGTTAGGTTAGTGTCAGGGTTAGTTGTAGTCGTGGGGGTAAGTTTTAGGGTTAGCTTTAAGAGCTAGGGTTAGGTTTAATGCTTAGGATTAGGATTAGGGTTAGGGTTAGGGTAAGGCTTAGGGGTTACGGTGAAGGGTTAGTGTCAAGGGTTAGGGTTCTTGTTAGGCATAGCGTTCGGGTTAGAAGTAAGGGTTACTGTCAGTGTTAGGGTTGTAGGTAGGGTTACGGTTAGGGTTAGCGGTTTAGAATTAGGGTTAGGGATTAGGTGTCACAGTGATGACTAGGAGATAGGGTTAGAATTATGGGATAGGGGTTGTTCTCAGGAAATGGGTTATGCATTAACGTTAGGATAAGAGGTTAAAGCTAGGCGCACGGTGAGGATTACGTGTTAAGGGGAGAAATAGGAACAGGGTTGGGTGTTATGTTCAGGGTTAGGGTTATCTGGTAAAGGTATTGTTTATGCTTAGCGCACGGGCCCTGTCTGCATTAGGCGGGCGGGGGGAGTTTAGGGGGCTGGGATTGTACCCGGGATCCCACTCTATCATACTCTGGGTATGGGCCCGTGGGTTTCATGCAGGACACAGTGGTAGAGCCTCCTTTCACGCATGGCATGGGAGGATTGTAGGCTTTCTAAACTCTAAGGAAGCAAGAAGGTCTGAGAATTAGATTTAGGGTTAGAATTCTGGTTATGGTTAAGGATGAAGTTTAGTGTTAGGGTGAGGGCTTAGGGTTAGGGATTAGGGTTAGGGTTAAAGGTTACTCTTAGGTTTAACGGTTACACTTTGGTTTAGGGTTGAGGTTTACGGTTAGGGTTAAGATGAGGGGTTAGGGTTTGGTACAGGGTTAGGGTTAAGTGTTAGGTTTAGGGTTGAAGATTAGGATTAGGGTTAGAATTAAAGGTTAGCGTGAGAGTTAACGCTTAGGGTTAAGGTTAAGAGTTAGGGATTAGGGTTAGGGTTAGTGTTAGGGTTAGTTTTAGGGTTAGAGTTATGTGCTATGGTTTGTGTTAGAGGTTAGGGTTAGGTTTACTGGTCACGGTTATGGTTACGTGTAGGTGTTAGCATTAGGGTTAGGGTTAGGGTTAGGGTTAAGAGATAGGATTAGGGTTAAGTGTTGGGCTTAGGGTTAGGGTTTAGTGTTAGTGTTAGCATTAAGGATTAGGGTTAGGGTCAGGGTTAAATGCTTGGATGCGGGTAATGGTTAGGGTCAGGGTTAAGGGTCACGGATAGGGTTAGTGTTAAGGGTTACGGGTAGGTTTAGGGTTCAGGGTTAGATTTAGCTTTAGGGCTTAAGGTTAGGATTAGGCGGTAGGTTAGATTTAGGGTTAGATCTAGGCGTTAGGGTAAGGGCTAGCATTAGGGTTAAGAGATAGGGTTAGGTTTAATGCTTAGGATTAGGGTTAGGGTTTGGGGTTAAAGTAAGTGTTAGGGGTTAGGTTTAAGGATCCAAGGTTAGGGTTATTTTTAGCTGTAGTGTTAGGGTTAGGGATAAGGGATCCCATTAGCATTAAGGGTCTTCCTTACTGTAGGGTTAAGGGTTAGGCTTAGAGTTAAAGGTTAAGGTTAGGGTCAGTGTTAAGATGTAGGGTGAGGGTTAACGGTTAGGGTAAAGGTTAAGCGTTAGGGTTAGGGATTAGTGATTAGGGTTTTTGGTTAGTGTTAGGGTTAGCGGTTAGGAGTTAGTGTTTTATGAAGGGGTATGGTTAGAATTAGGATTGGGGTTAGAGTTAGGGTGAGGTATAGGGGTTAGGTTTAGGGGTTAGTTTTAGGGTAAAAGGATAGGATTAGGGTTACGGGTTGGGCTTAGGTTTAGGGTTAAAGTTTACTGCTAGGGTTAGGGATAGGGTTCAGGTTTAGCTTTAGGGGTTCTGGTTAGGGTTAGGTGTTAGGTTAGTGTCAGGGTTAGGTCTAGTCGTGAGGCTTAGGTTTAGGGTTAGCTTTAAGAGCTAGGGTTAGGTTTAATGGTTAGGATTAGGATTAGGGTTAAGGGTTAGGGTAAGGCTTAGGGGTTAGGGTGAAGGGTTAGGGTCAAGGGTTAGGGTTTTTGTTAGGCATAGCGTTGGGGTTAGAAGTAAGGGTTACTGTCAGTGTTAGCGTTGTAGGTAGGGTTACGGTTAGGGTTAGCGGTTTAGAATTAGGGTTAGGGATTAGGTGTCACAGTGATGACTAGGAGATAGGGTTAGAATTATGGGATAGGGGTTGTTCTCAGGAAATGGGTTATGCATTAACGTTAGGATAAGAGGTTAAAGTTAGGCGCACGGTGAGGTTTACGTGTTAAGGGGAGAAATAGGAACAGGGTTGGGTGTTATGTTCAGGGTTAGGGTTATCTGTTAAAGGTATTGTTTATGCTCAGCGCACGGGTCCTGTCTCCATTAGGCGGGCGGGGGGAGTTTAGGGGGCTGGGATTGTACCTGGGAACCCACTCTATCATTCTCTGGGTATGGGCCCGTGGGTTTCATGCAGGACGCAGTGGTAGAGCCTCCTTTCACGCATGGCATGGGAGGATTGCAGGCTTTGAAAACTCTAAGAAAGCAAGAAGTCTGAGAATTAGATTTAGGGTTAGGATTCTGGTTAGGGTTAAGGATGAAGTTTAGTGTTAGGGTGAGGGCTTAGGGTTAGGGATTAGGGTTAGGGTTAAAGGTTACTCTTAGGTTTAACGGTTACACTTTGGTTTAGGGTTGAGGTATACGGTTAGGGTTAAGATTAGGTGTTAGGGTTTGGTACAAGGTTAGGGTTAAGTGTTAGGTTTAGGGTTGAAGATTAGGATTAGGGTTAGGATTAAAGGTTAGCGTGAGAGTTAACGCTTAGGGTTAAGGTTAAGAGTTAGGGTTTAGGGTTAGGGTTAGGGTTAGGTTTAGTTTTAGGGTTAGAGTTATGTGCTATGTTTTGTGTTAGAGGTTAGGGTTAGGTTTACTGGTCACGGTCAGGGTTACTTTTAGGGGGTAGCATTAGGGTTAGGGTTAGGGTTAGGGTTAAGGGATAGGATTAGGGATAAGTGTTGGGCTTAGGGTAAGGGTTTAGTGTTAGGGTTAGAATGAAAGATTAGGGTTAGGGTCAGGGAATAAATGCTTGGGTGCGGGTAATGGTTAGGGTCAGGGTTAAGGGTCACGGATAGGGTTAGTGTTAAGGGTTACGGGTAGGTTTAGGGTTCAGGGTTAGAGTTAGCATTGGGGCTTAAGGTTAGGATTAGGCGGTAGGTTAGATTTAGGGTTAGATCGAGGCGTTAGGGTAAGGGCTAGCATTAGGGTTAAGAGATAGGGTTAGGTTTAATGCTTAGGATTAGGGTTAGGGTTTGGGGTTAAAGTAAGTGTTAGGGGTTAGGTTTAAGGATCCAAGGTTAGGGTTATTTTTAGCTGTAGTGTTAGGATTAGGGATAAGGGATCCCATTAGCATTTAGAGTCTTCCTTACTGTAGGGTTAAGGGTTAGGCTTAGAGTTAAAGTTTAAGGTTAGGGTCAGTGTTAAGATTTAGGGTGAGGGTTAACGATTAGGGTAAAGGTTAAGCGTTAGGGTTAGGGATTAGTGATTAGGGTTTTTGGTTAGTGTTAGGGTTAGCGGTTAGGAGTTAGTGTTTTATGAAGGGGTATGGTTAGAATTAGGATTGGGGTTAGAGTTAGGGGGAGGTATAGGGGTTAGGTTTAGGGGTTAGTTTTAGGGTAAAAGGATAGGATTAGGGTTACGGGTTGGGCTTAGGTTTAGGGTTAAAGTTTACTGCTAGGGTTAGGGATAGGGTTTAGGGTTAGCTTTAGGGGTTCTGGTTAGGGTTAGGTGTTAGGTTAGTGTCAGGGTTAGGTCTAGTCGTGAGGGTAAGGTTTAGGGTTAGCTTTAAGAGCTAGGGTTAGGTTTAATGGTTAGGATTAGGATTGGGGTTAAGGGTTAGGGTAAGGCTTAGGGGTTAGGGTGAAGGGTTAGGGTCAAGGGTTAGGGTTTTTGTTAGTCATAGCGTTGGGGTTAGAAGTAAGGGTTACTGTCATTGTTAGGGTTATGGTTAGGGTTAGCGGTTTAGAATTAGGGTTAGGGATTAGGTGTCACAGTGATGACTAGGAGATAGGGTTAGAATTATGGGATAGGGGTTGTTCTCAGGAAATGGGTTATGCATTAACGTTAGGATAAGAGGTTAAAGTTAGGCGCACGGTGAGGTTTACGTGTTAAGGGGAGAAATAGGAACAGGGTTGGGTGTTATGTTCAGGGTTAGGGTTATCTGTTAAAGGTATTGTTTATGCTTAGCGCTCGGGCCCTGTCTGCATTAGGCAGGCGGGTGGAGTTTATGGGTCTGGGATTGTACCCGGGAACCCACTCTATCATACTCTGGGTATGGGCCCGTGGGTTTCATGCAGGACACAGTGGTAGAGCCTCCTTTCACGCATGGCATGGGAGGATTGCGGGCTTTCTAAACTCTAAGAAAGCAAGAAGTCTGAGAATTAGATTTAGGGTTAGGATTCTGGTTAGGGTTAAGGATGAAGTTTAGTGTTAGGGTGAGGGCTTAGGGTTAGGGATTAGGGTTAGGGTTAAAGGTTACTCTTAGGTTTAACGGTTACACTTTGGTTTAGGGTTGAGGTTTACGGTTAGGGTTAAGATGAGGGGTTAGGGTTTGGTACAGGGTTAGGGTTAAGTGTTAGGTTTAGGGTTGAAGATTAGGATTAAGGTTAGGATTAAAGGTTAGCGTGAGAGTTAACGCTTAGGGTTAAGGTTAAGAGTTAGGGTTTAGGGTTAGGGTTAGGGTTAGTGTTAGTTTTAGGATTAGAGTTATGTGCTATGGTTTGTGTTACAGGTTAGGGTTAGGTTTACTCGTCACGGTTAGGGTTACGTTTAGGGGGTAGCATTAGGGTTAGGGTTAGGGTTAAGGGTTAGGATAAGGGTTAAGTGTTGGGCTTAGGGTTAGAGTTTAGTGTTAGGGTTAGCATTAAGAATTAGGGTTAGGGTCAGGGTTAAATGCTTGGGTGCGGGTAATGGTTAGGGTCAGGGTTAAGGTTCACGGATAGGGTTAGTGTTAAGGGTTACGGGTATGTTTAGGGTTCAGGTTTAGTGTTAGCATTAGGGCTTAAGGTTAGGATTAAGAGGTAGGTTAGATTTAGGGTTAGATCTAGGCCTTAGGGTAAGGGCTAGCGTTAGGGTTAAGAGATAGGGTTAGGTTTAATGCTTAGGATTAGGGTTAGGGTTTGGGGTTAAAGTAAGTGTTAGGGGTTAAGTTTAAGGATCCAAGGTTAGGGTTATTTTTAGCTGTAGTGTTATGCTTAGGGATAAGGGATCCCATTAGCATTAAGAGTCTTCCTTACTGTAGGGTTAATGGATAGGCTTAGAGTTAAAGGTTAAGGTTAGGGTCAGTGTTTAGATTTAGGGTGAGGGTTAATGGTTAGGGTAAAGGTTAAGCGTTAGGGTTAGGGATTAGTGATTAGGGTTTTTGGTTAGTGTTAGGGTTAGTGGTTAGGAGTTAGTGTTCTATAAAGGGGTATGGTTAGAATTAGGATTGGGGTTAGAGTTAGGGTGAGGTATAGGGGTTAGGTTTAGGGGTTAGTTTTAGGGTAAAAGGATAGGATTAGGGTTACGGGTTGGGCTTAGGTTTAGGGTTAAAGTTTACTGCTGGGGTTAGGGATAGGGTTCAGTGTTAGCTTTAGGGGTTCTGGTTAGGGTTAGGTGTTAGGTTAGTGTCAGGGTTAGGTCTAGTCGTGAGGGTAAGGTTTAGGGTTAGCTTTAAGAGCTAGGGTTAGGTTTAATGGTTAGGATTAGGATTAGGGTTAAGGGTTAGGGTAAGGCTTGGGGTTAGGGTGAAGGGTTAGGGTCAAGGGTTAGGGTTTTTGTTAGGCATAGCGTTGGGGTTAGAAGTAAGGGTTACTGTCAGTGTTAGGGTTGTAGGTAGGGTTACGGTTAGGGTTAGCGGTTTAGAATTAGGGTTAGGGATTAGGTGTCACAGTGATGACTAGGAGATAGGGTTAGAATTATGGGATAGGGGTTGTTCTCAGGAAATGGGTTATGCATTAACGTTAGGATAAGAGGTTAAAGTTAGGCGCACGGTGCGGTTTACGTGTTAAGGGGAGAAATAGGAAGAGGGTTGGGTGTTATGTTCAGGGTTAGGGTTATCTGTTAAACGTATTGTTTATGCTTAGCGCAAGGGCCCTGTCTGCATTAGGCGGGTGGGGGGAGTTTAGGGGGCTGGGATTGTACCCGGGAACCCACTCTATCATAATCTGGGTATGGGCCCGTGGGTTTCATGCAGGACACAGTGGTAGAGCCTCCTTTCACGCATGGCATGGGAGGATTGCAGGCTTTCTAAACTCTAAGAAAGCAAGAAGGCTGAGAATTAGATTTAGGGTTAGGATTATGGTTAGGGTTAAGGATGAAGTTTAGTGTTAGGGTTAGGGATTAGGGTTAGGGTTAAATGTTACTCTTAGGTTTAAAGGTTACACTTTGGTTTAGGGTTGAGGTTTACGGTTAGGGTTAAGATGAGGGGTTAGGGTTTGGTACAGGGTTAGGGTTAAGTGTTAGGTTTAGGGTTGAAGATTAGGATTAGGGTTAGGATTAAAGGTTAGCGTGAGAGTTAACGCTTAGGGTTAAGGTTAAGTGTTAGGGTTCAGGTTTAGGTTTAGGGTTAGTTTTAGGTTTAGAGTTATGTGCTTTGGTTTGTGTTAGAGGTTAGCGTTAGGTTTACTGGTCACTGTTAGGGTTACGTTTAGGGGTTAGCATTAGGGTTAGGGTTATGGTTAGGGTTAAGGCATAGCATTAGGGTTAAGTGTTGGGCTTAGGGTTAGGGTTTAGTGTTAAGGTTAGCATTAAGGATTAGTGTTAGGGTCAGGGTTAAATTCTTGGGTGCGGGTAATGGTTAGGGTCAGGGTTAAGGTTCACGGATAGGGTTAGTGTTAAGGGTTACGGGTAGGTTTAGGGTTCAGGGTTAGTGTTAGCATTAGGGCTTAAGTTTAGGATTAGGCCCTAGGTTAGATTTAGGGTTAGATCTAGGCGTTAGGGTAAGGGCTAGCGTTAGGGTTAAGAGATAGGGTTAGGTTTAATGCTTAGGATTAGGGTTAGGGTTTGCGGTTAAAGTCAGTGTTAGAGGTTAGGTTTAAGGATCCAAGGTTTGGTTTATTTTTAGCTGTAGTGTTAGGGTTAGGGATAAGGGATCCCATTAGCATTAAGGGTCTTCCTTACTGTAGGGTTAAGGGTTAGGCTTAGAGTTAAAGGTTAAGGTTAGGGTCAGTGTTAAGATTTAGGGTGAGGATTAACGGTTAGGGTAAAGGTTAAGCGTTAGGGTTAGGGATTCGTGATTAGGGTTTTTGGTTAGTGTTAGGGTTAGCGGTTAGGAGTTAGTGTTTTATGAAGGGGTATGGTTAGAATTAGGATTGGGGTTAGAGTTAGGGTGAGGTATAAGGGTTAGGTTTAGGGGTTAGTTTTAGGGTAAAAGGATAGGATTAGGGTTACGGGTTGGGCTTAGGTTTAGGGTTAAAGTTTACTGCTAGGGTTAGGCATAGGGTTCAGGGTTAGCTTTAGGGGTTCTGGTTAGGGTTAGGTGTTAGGTTAGTGTCAGGGTTAGGTCTAGTCGTGAGGGTAAGGTTTAGGGTTAGCTTTAAGAGCTAGGGTTAGGCTTAATGGTTAGGGTTAGGATTAGGGTTAAGGGTTAGGGTAAGGCTTAGGGGTTAGGGTGAAGGGTTAGGGTCAAGGGTTAGGGTTTTTGTTAGGCATAGCGTTGGGGTTAAATGTAAGGGTTACTGTCAGTGTTAGGGTTGCAGGTAGGGTTACGGTTAAGGTTAGCGGTTTAGAATTAGGGTTAGGGATTAGGTGTCACAGTGATGACTAGGAGATAGGGTTAGAATTATGGGATAGGGGTTGTCCTCAGGAAATGGGTTATGCATTAACGTTAGGATAAGAGGTTAAAGTTAGGCGCACGGTGAGGTTTACGTGTTAAGGGGAGAAATGGGAACAGGGTTGGGTGTTATGTTCAGGGTTAGGGTTATCTGTTAAAGGTATTGTTTATGCTTAGCGCACGGGCCCTGTCTGCATTAGGCGGGCGGGGCGAGTTTAGGGGGCTGGGATTGTACCCGGGAACCCACTCTATCATACTCTGGATATGGGCCCGTGGGTTTCATGCAGGACACAGTGGTAGAGCCTCCTTTCACGCATGGCATGGGAGGATTGCAGGCTTTCTAAACTCTAAGAAAGCAAGAAGTCTGAGAATTAGATTTAGGGTTAGGATTCTGGTTAGGGTTAAGGATGAAGTTTAGTGTTAGGGTGAGGGCTTAGGGTTAGGGAATAGGGTTAGGGTTAAAGGTTACTCTTAGGTTTAACGGTTACACTTTGGTTTAGCGTTGAGGTTTACGGTTAGGGTTAAGATCAGGGGTTAGGGTTTGGTACAGGGTTAGGGTTAAGTGTTAGGTTTAGGGTTGAAGATTAGGATTAGGGTTAGGATTAAAGGTTAGCGTGAGAGTTAACGCTTAGGGTTAAGGTTAAGAGTTAGGGTTTAGAGTTAGGGTTAGGGTGTTTGTTAGGTTTAGTTTTAGGGTTAGTGTTATGTGCTATGGTTTGTGTTAGAGGTTAGGGTTAGGTTTACTGGTCACGGTTAGGGTTACGTTTAGTGGGTAGCTTTAGGGTTAGGGTTAGGGTTAAGGGATAGGATTGGGAATAAGTGTTGGGCTTAGGGTTAGGGTTTAGTGTTAGGGTTAGCATTAAGGATAAGGGTAAGGGTCAGGGTTAAATGCTTGGGTGCGGGTAATGGTTAGGGTCAGGGTTAAGGTTCACGGATAGGGTTAGTGTTAAGGGTTACGGGTAGGTTTAGGGTTCAGGGTTAGTGTTAGCATTAGGGCTTAAGGTTAGGATTAAGAGGTAGGTTAGATTTAGGGTTAGATCTAGGCCTTAGGGTAAGGGCTAGCGTTAGGGTTAAGAGATAGGGTTAGGTTTAATGCTTAGGATTAGGGTTAGGGTTTGGGGTTAAAGTAAGTGTTAGGGGTTAGGTTTAAGGATCCAAGGTTAGGGTTATTTTTAGCTGTAGTGTTAGGGTTAGGGATAAGGGATCCCATTAGCATTAAGAGTCTTCCTTACTGTAGGGTTAATGGATAGGCTTAGAGTTAAAGGTTAAGGTTAGGGTCAGTGTTAAGATTTAGGGTGAGGGTTAACGGTTACGGTAAAGGTTAAGCGTTAGGGTTAGGGATTAGTGATTAGGGTTTTTGGTTACTGTTAGGGTTAGCGGTTAGGAGTTAGTGTTTTATGAAGGGGTATGGTTAGAATTAGGATTGGGGTTAGAGTTAGGGTGAGGTATAGGGGTTAGGTTTAGGGGTTAGTTTTAGGGTAAAAGGATAGGATTAGGGTTACGGGTTGGGCTTAGTTTTAGGGTTACAGTTTACTGCTGGGGTTAGGGGCAAGGTTCAGGGTTAGCTTTAGGGGTTCTGGTTAGGGTTAGGTGTTAGGTTAGTGTCAGGGTTAGGTCTAGTCATGAGGGTAAGGTTTAGGGTTAGCTTTAAGAGCTAGGGTTAGGTTTAATGGTTATGATTAGGATTAGGGTTAAGGGTTAGGGTAAGGCTTAGGGGTTAGGGTGAAGGGTTAGGGTCAAGGGTTAGGATTTTTGTTAGGCATAGCGTTGGGGTTAGAAGTAAGGGTTACTGTCAGTGTTAGGGTTGTAGGTAGGGTTACGGTTAGGGTTAGCGGTTTAGAATTAGGGTTAGGGATTAGGTGTCACAGTGATGACTAGGAGATAGGGTTAGAATTATGGGATAGGGGTTGTTCTCAGGAAATGGGTTATGCATTAACGTTAGGATAAGAGGTTAAAGTTAGGCGCACGGTGAGGTTTACTTGTTAAGGGGAGAAATAGGAACAGGGTTGGGTGTTATGTTCAGGGTTAGGGTTATCTGTTAAAGGTATTGTTTATGCTTAGCGCACGGGCCCTGTCTGAATTAGGCGGGTGGGGGGAGTTTAGGGGGCTGGGATTGTACCCGGGAACCCACTCTATCATACTCTGGGTATGGGCCCATGGGTTGCATGCAGGACACAGTGGTAGAGCCTCCTTTCACGCATGGCATGGGAGGATTGCAGGCTTTCTAAACTCTAAGAAAGCAAGAAGTCTGAGAATTAGATTTAGGGTTAGGATTCTGGTTAGGGTTAAGGATGAAGTTTAGTGTTAGGGTGAGGGCTTAGGGTTAGGGATTAGGGTTAGTGTTAAAGGTTACTCTTAGGTTTAACGGTTACACTTTGGTTTAGGGTTGAGGTTTACGGTTAGGGTTAAGATGAGGGGTTAGGGTTTGGTACAGGGTTAGGGTTAAGTGTTAGGTTTAGGGTTGAAGATTAGGATTAGGGTTAGGATTAAAGGTTAGCGTGAGAGTTAACCCTTAGTGTTAAGGTTAAGAGTTAGGGTTTAGGGTTAGGGTTAGGGTTAGATTTAGGGTTAGAGTTATGTGCTATGTTTTGTGTTAGAGGTCAGGGTTAGGTTTACTGGTCATGGTTAGGGTTACGTTTAGGGGTTACCATTAGGGTTAGGGTTAGGGTTAGGGTTAAGGGATAGGATTAGGGTTAAGTGTTGGGCTTAGGGTTAGGGTTTAGTGTTAAGGTTAGCATTAAGGATTAGGGTTAGGGTCAGGGTTAAATGCTTGGGTGCGGGTAATGGTTAGGGTCAGGGTTTAGGTTCACGGATAGGGTTAGTGTTAAGGGTTACGGGTAGGTTTAGTGTTAAGGGTTAGTGTTAGCATTAGGGCTTAAGGTTAGGATTAGGCGGTAGGTTAGATTTATGGTTAGATCTAGGCTTTAGGGTAAGGGCTAGCGTTAGGGTTAAGAGATAGGGTTAGGTTTAATGCTTAGGATTAGGGTTCGGGTTTGGGGTTAAAGTAAGTGTTAGGGGTTAGGTTTAAGGATCCAAGGTTAGGGTTAATTTTAGCTGTAGTGTTAGGGTTAGGGATAAGGGATCCCATTAGCATTAAGGGTCTTCCTTCCTGTAGGGTTAAGGGTTAGGCTTAGAGTTAAAGGTTAAGGTTAGGGTCAGTGTTTAGATTTAGGGTGAGGGTTAATGGTTAGGGTAAAGGTTAAGCGTTAGGGTTAGGGATTAGTGATTAGGGTTTTTGGTTAGTGTTAGGGTTAGTGGTTAGGAGTTAGTGTTCTATGAAGGGGTATGGTTAGAATTAGGATTGGGGTTAGAGTTAGGGTGAGGTATAGGGGTTAGGTTTAGGGGTTAGTTTTAGGGTAAAAGGATAGGATTAGGGTTACGGGTTGGGCTTAGGTTTAGGGTTAAAGTTTACTGCTGGGGTTAGGGATAGGGTTCAGGGTTAGCTTTAGGGGTTCTGGTTAGGGTTAGGTGTTAGGTTAGTGTCAGGGTTAGGTCTAGTCGTGAGGGTAAGGTTTAGGGTTAGCTTTAAGAGCTAGGGTTAGGTTTAATGGTTAGGATTAGGATTAGGGTTAAGGGTTAGGGTAAGGCTTAGGGGTTAGGGTGAAGGGTTAGGGTCAAGGGTTAGGGTTTTTGTTAGGCATAGCGTTGGGGTTAGAAGTAAGGGTTACTGTCAGTGTTAGGGTTGTAGGTAGGGTTACGGTTAGGGTTAGCGGTTTAGAATTAGGGTTAGGGATTAGGTGTCACAGTGATGACTAGGAGATAGGGTTAGAATTATGGGATAGGGGTTGTTCTCAGGAAATGGGTTATGCATTAACGTTAGGATAAGAGGTTAAAGTTAGGCGCACGGTGAGGTTTACGTGTTAAGGGGAGAAATAGGAAGAGGGTTGGGTGTTATGTTCAGGGTTAGGGTTATCTGTTAAAGGTATTGTTTATGCTTAGCGCAAGGGCCCTGTCTGCATTAGGCGGGCGGGGGGAGTTTAGGGGGCTGGGATTGTACCCGGGAACCCACTCTATCATAATCTGGGTATGGGCCCGTGGGTTTCATGCAGGACACAGTGGTAGAGCCTCCTTTCACGCATGGCATGGGAGGATTGCAGGCTTTCTAAACTCTAAGAAAGCAAGAAGGCTGAGAATTAGATTTAGGGTTAGGATTATGGTTAGGGTTAAGGATGAAGTTTAGTGTTAGGGTTAGGGATTAGGGTTAGGGTTAAATGTTACTCTTAGGTTTAAAGGTTACACTTTGGTTTAGGGTTGAGGTTTACGGTTAGGGTTAAGATGAGGGGTTAGGGTTTGGTACAGGGTTAGGGTTAAGTGTTAGGTTTAGGGTTGAAGATTAGGATTAGGGTTAGGATTAAAGGTTAGCGTGAGAGTTAACGCTTAGGGTTAAGGTTAAGAGTTAGGGTTCAGGGTTAGGTTTAGGGTTAGTTTTAGGGTTAGAGTTATGTGCTTTGGTTTGTGTTAGAGGTTAGCGTTAGGTTTACTGGTCACTGTTAGGGTTACGTTTAGGGGTTAGCATTAGGGTTAGGGTTATGGTTAGGGTTAAGGCATAGGATTAGGGTTAAGTGTTGGGCTTAGGGTTAGGGTTTAGTGTTCAGGTTAGCATTAAGGATTAGGGTTAGGGTCAGGGTTAAATTCTTGGGTGCGGGTAATGGTTAGGGTCAGGGTTAAGGTTCACGGATAGGGTTAGTGTTAAGGGTTACGGGTAGGTTTAGGGTTCAGGGTTAGTGTTAGCATTAGGGCTTAAGTTTAGGATTAGGCCCTAGGTTAGATTTAGGGTTAGATCTAGGCGTTAGGGTAAGGGCTAGGGTTAGGGTTAAGAGATAGGGTTAGGTTTAATGCTTAGGATTAGTGTTAGGGTTTGCGGTTAAAGTAAGTGTTAGAGGTTAGGTTTGAGGATCCAAGGTTAGGGTTATTTTTAGCTGTAGTGTTAGGGTTAGGGATAAGGGATCCCATTAGCATTAAGGGACTTCCTTACTGTAGGGTTAAGGGTTAGGCTTAGAGTTAAAGGTTAAGGTTAGGGTCAGTGTTAAGATTTAGGGTGAGGGTTAACGGTTAGGGTAAAGGTTAAGCGTTAGGGTTAGGGATTAGTGATTAGGGTTTTTGGTTACTGTTAGGGTTAACGGTTAGGAGTTAGTGTTTTAGGAAGGGGTATGGTTAGAATTAGGATTGGGGTTAGAGTTAGGGTGAGGTATAGGGGTTAGGTTTAGGGGTTAGTTTTAGGGTAAAAGGATAGGATTAGGGTTACGGGTTGGGCTTAGGTTTAGGGTTAAAGTTTACTGCTAGGGTTAGGCATAGGGTTCAGGGTTAGCTTTAGGGGTTCTGGTTAGGGTTAGGTGTTAGGTTAGTGTCAGGGTTAGGTCTAGTCGTGAGGGTAAGGTTTAGGGTTAGCTTTAAGAGCTAGGGTTAGGCTTAATGGTTAGGGTTAGGATTAGGGTTAAGGGTTAGGGTAAGGCTTAGGGGTTAGGGTGAAGGGTTAGGGTCAAGGGTTAGGGTTTTTGTTAGGCATAGCGTTGGGGTTAAATGTAAGGGTTACTGTCAGTGTTAGGGTTGTAGGTAGGGTTACGGTTAAGGTTAGCGGTTTAGAATTAGGGTTAGGGATTAGGTGTCACAGTGATGACTAGGAGATAGGGTTAGAATTATGGGATAGGGGTTGTCCTCAGGAAA
>NW_027182852.1:157500-160000 GCF_041146395.1 Eulemur rufifrons | reverse complement strand
TAGGGTTACGGTTAGGGTTAGCGCTTTAGAATTAGGGTTAGGGATTAGGTGTCACAGTGATGACTAGGAGATAGGGTTAGAATTATATGATAGGGGTTGTTCTCAGGAAATGGGTTATGCATTAACGTTAGGATAAGAGGTTAAAGTTAGGCGCACGGTGAGGTTTACGTGTTAAGGGGAGAAATAGGAACAGGGTTGGGTGTTATGTTCAGGGTTAGGGTTATCTGTTAAAGGTATTGTTTATGCTTAGCGCACGGGCCCTGTCTGCATTAGGCGGGTGGGGGGAGTTTAGGGGGCTGGGATTGTACCCGGGAACCCACTCTATCATACTCTGGGTATGAGCCCGTGGGTTTCATGCAGGACACAGTGGTAGAGCCTCCTTTCACGCATGGCATGGGAGGATTGCAGGCTTTCTAAACTCTAAGAAAGCAAGAAGTCTTAGAATTAGATTTAGTGTTAGGATTCTGGTTAGGGTTAAGGATGAAGTTTAGTGTTAGGGTGAGGGCTTACGGTTAGGGATTAGGGTTAGGGTTAAAGTTTACTCTTAGGTTTAACGGTTACACTTTGGTTTAGGGTTGAGGATTACAGTTAGGGTTAAGATGAGGGGTTAGGGTTTGGTACAGGGTTAGGGTTAAGTGTTAGGTTTAGGGTTGAAGATTAGGATTAGGGTTAGGATTAAAGTTAGCGTGAGAGTTAACTCTTAGGGTTAACGTTAAGAGTTAGGGTTTAGGGTTAGGGTTAGGGTTTGTTTTAGGGTTAGAGTTATGTGCTATGGTTTATGTTAGAGGTTAGGGTTAGGTTTACTGGTCACGGTTAGGGTTACGTTTAGGGGGTAGCATTAGGGTTAGGGTTAGGGTTAAGGGATAGGATTAGGGATAAGTGTTGGGCTTAGGGTTAGGGTTTAGTGTTAGGATTAGCATTAAGGATTAGGGTTAGGGTCAGGGTTAAATGCTTGAGTGCGGGTAATGGTTAGTGTCAGGGTTAAGGTTCACGGATAGGGTTAGTGTTAAGGGTTACGGGTAGGTTTAGGGTTCAGGGTTAGAGTTAGCAATAGGGCTTAAGGCTAGGATTAGGCGGTAGGTTAGATTTAGGGTTAGATCTAGGCGTTAGGGTAAGGGCTAGCGTTAGGGTTAAGAGATAGGGTTAGGTTTAATGCTTAGGATTAGGGTTAGGGTTTGGGGTTAAAGTAAGTGTTAGGGGTTAGGTTTAAGGATCCAAGGTTAGGGTTATTTTTAGCTGTAGTGTTAGGGTTAGGGATAAGGGATCCCATTAGCATTAAGGGTCTTCCTTACTGTAGGGTTAAGGGTTAGGCTTAGAGTTAAAGGTTAAGGTTAGGGTCAGTGTTAAGATTTAGGGTGAGGGTTAACGGTTAGGGTAAAGGTTAAGCGTTAGGGTTAGGGATTAGTGATTAGGGTTTTTGGTTACTGTTAGGGTTAGCGGTTAGGAGTTAGTGTTTTAGGAAGGGGTATGGTTAGAATTAGGATTGGGGTTAGAGTTAGGGTGAGGTATAGGTGTTAGGTTTAGGGGTTAGTTTTAGGGTAAAAGGATAGGATTAGGGTTACGGGTTGGGCTTAGGTTTAGGGTTAAAGTTTACTGCTAGGGTTAGGGATAGGGTTCAGGGTTAGCTTTAGGGGTTCTGGTTAGGGTTAGGTGTTAGGATAGTGTCAGGGTTAGGTCTAGTCATGAGGGTAGGGTTTAGGGTTAGCTTTAAGAGCTAGGGTTAGGTTTAATGGTTAGGATTAGGATTAGGGTTAAGGGTTAGGGTAAGGCTTAGTGGTGAGGGTGAAGGGTTAGGGTCAAGGGCTAGGGTTTTTGTTAGGCATAGCGTTGGGGTTAGAAGTAAGGGTTACTGTCAGTGTTAGGGTTGTAGGTAGGGTTACGGTTAGGGTTAGCGGTTTAGAATTAGGGTTAGGGATTAGGTGTCACAGTGATGACTAGGAGATAGGGTTAGAATTATGGGATAGGGGTTGTTCTCAGGAAATGGGTTATGCATTAACGTTAGGATAAGAGGTTAAAGTTAGGCGCACGGTGAGGTTTACGTGTTAAGGGGAGAAATAGGAACAGGGTTGGGTGTTATGTTCAGGGTTAGGGTTATCTGTTAAAAGTATTGTTTATGCTTAGCGCACGGGCCCTGTCTGCATTAGGCGGGCGGGAGTAGTTTAGGGGGCTGGGATTGTACCCGGGAACCCACTCTATCATACTCTGGGTATGGGCCCGTGGGTTTCATGCAGGACACCGTGGTAGAGCCTCCTTTCACGCATGGCATGGGAGGATTGCAGGCTTTCTAAACTCTAAGAAAGCAAGAAGTCTGAGAATTAGATTTAGGGTAAGGATTATGGTTAGGGTTAAGGATGAAGTTTAGTGTTAGGGTGAGGGCTTAGGGTTAGGGATTAGGGTTAGGGTTAAAGGTTACTCGTAGGTTTAACGGTTACACTTTGGTTTCGGGTAGAGGTTTACGGTTAGGTTTAACATGAGGGGTTCGGGTTTGGTACAGGGTTAG
>NW_027182852.1:145000-155000 GCF_041146395.1 Eulemur rufifrons | reverse complement strand
TTGGGTTAGGGTTAGGGTTTAGGGTTAGTGTGAGGGTTAGGGATTAGGGGTTAGGATTAGGGGTTATGGTTAGGATTAAGGTAAGGGTAAGGGTAAGTGTTAGGGTAAGGGTAAGGGTTAGGGTTAGGGGTTAGGGTTAGGGTTGTGTTAGGGGTAGGTTAGGGTTAGGGTTAGGGGTTAAGGTTAGGGTTAGGGATTAGGGTTAGGTTTAGGGGTTAGGGTTGGGGTTGGGGTTGGGGTTAGCGGTTAGGGTTAGGGTTAGGGGTTAGGGTTAGGGTTAGGGGTTAGGGTTAGGGTTAGGTTTGGGGTTAGGGTTAGTGTTAGGGTTAGGTTAGGGTTAGGGTTAAGGGATAGGATTAGGGTTAAGTGTTGGGCTTAGGGTGAGGGTTTAGTGTTAGGGTTATCATTAAGGATTAGGGTTAGGGTCAGGGTTAAATGCTTGGGTGCGGGTAATAGTTAGGGTCAGGGTTAAGGTTCACGGATAGGGTTAGTGTTAAGGGTTATGGGTAGGTTTAGGGTTCAGGGTTAGAGGTAGCATTAAGGCTTAAGGTTAGGATTAGGCGGTAGGTTATATTTAGGGTTAGATCTAGGCGTTAGGGTAAGGGCTAGCGTTAGGGTTAAGAGATAGGGTTAGGTTTAATGCTTAAGATTAGGGTTAGGGTTTGGGGTTAAAGTAAGTGTTAGGGGTTAGGTTTAAGGATCCAAGGTTGGGGTTATTTTTAGCTGTAGTGTTAGGGTTAGGGATAAGGGATCCCATTAGCATTTTGGGTCTTCCTTACTGTAGGGTTAATGGTTAGGCTTAGAGTTAAAGGTTAAGGTTAGGGTCAGTGTTAAGATTTAGGGTGAGGGTTAACGGTTAGGGTAAAGGTTAAGCGTTAGGGTTAGGGATTAGTGATTAGGGTTTTTGGTTAGTGTTAGGGTTAGCGGATAGGAGTTAGTGTTTTATGAAGGGGTATGGTTAGAATTAGGATTGGGGTTAGAGTTAGGGTGAGGTATAGGGGTTAGGTTTAGGGGTTAGTTTTAGGGTAAAAGGATAGGATTAGGGTTACGGGTTGGGCTTAGGTTTAGGGTTAAAGTTTACTGCTAGGGTTAGGGATAGGGTTCAAGGTTAGCTTTAGGGGTTATTGTTAGGGTTATGTGTTAGGTTAGTGTCAGGGTTAGTTCTAGTCGTGGGGGTAAGTTTTAGGGTTAGCTTTAAGAGCTAGGGTTAGGTTTAATGCTTAGGATTAGGATTAGGGTTAGGGTTAGGGTAAGGCTTAAGGGTTAGGGTGAAGGGTTAGGGTCAAGGGTTAGGGTTTTTGTTAGGCATAGCCTTGGGGTTAGAAGTAAGGGTTACTGTCAGTGTTAGGGTTGTAGGTAGGGTTACGGTTAGGGTTAGCGGTTTAGAATTAGGGTTAGGGATTAGGTGTCACAGTGATGACTAGGAGATAGGGTTAGAATTATGGGATAGGGGTTGTTCTCAGGAAATGGGTTATGCATTAACGTTAGGATAAGAGGTTATAGTTAGGCGCACGGTGAGGTTTACGTGTTAAGGGGAGAAATAGGAACAGGGTTGGGTGTTATGTTCAGGGTTAGGGTTATCTGTTAAAGGTATTGTGTATGCTTAGCGCACGGGCCCTGTCTGCATTAGGCGGGTGGGGGGAGTTTAGGGGGCTGGGATTGTACCCGGGAACCCACTCTATCATACTCTGGGTATGGGCCCGTGGGTTTCATGCAGGACACAGTAGTAGAGCCTCCTTTCACGCATGGGATGGGAGGATTGCAGGCTTTCTAAACTCTAAGAAAGCAAGAAGTCTGAGAATTAGATTTAGGGTTAGGATTCTGGTTAGGGTTAAGGATGAAGTTTAGTGTTAGGGTGAGGGCTTAGGGTTAGGGATTAGGGTTAGGGTTAAAGGTTACTTTTAGGTTTAACGGTTACACTTTTGTTTAGGGTTGAGGTTTACGGTTAGGGTTAAGATGAGGGGTTCGGGTTTGGTACAGGGTTAGGGTTAAGTGTTAGGTTTAGGGTTGAAGATTAGGATTAGGGTTAGGATTAAAGGTTAGGGTGAGAGTTAACGCTTAGGGTTAAGGTTAACCGTTAGGGGTTAGAGTTAGGTTTAGGGTTCGTTTTAGGGTTAGAGTTATGTGCTATTGTTTGTGTTAGAGGTTAGGGTTAGGTTTACTGGTCACGGTTAGGGTTACGTTTAGGGGTTAGGATTAGGGTTAGGTTTAGGGTTAAGGGATAGGATTAGGGTTAAGTGTTGGGCTTAGGGTTAGGGTTTAGTGTTAGTGTTAGCGTTAAGGATTAGTGGTAGGGTAAGGGTTAAATGCTTGGGTGCGTGTAATGGTTAGGGTCAGGGTTAAAGTTCACGGATAGGGTTAGTGTTAAGAGTTAGGGTTAGGGTTAGGGTTAGGGTTAGAGTTAGGGTTAGGGTTAGGGGTTAGGGTTATGGTCAGGGTCAGGGTAAGGGTCAGGGGTTAGGAGTTAGGGTTAGGGTTAGGGGTTAGGGTTAGGGTTAGGGTTAGGATTAAAGGTTAGCGTGAGAGTTAACGCTTAGGGTTAAGGTTAAGAATTAGGGTTTAGGGTTAGGGTTAGGGTTAGTTTTAGGGTTAGAGTTATATTCTATGGTGTGTGTTAGAGGTTAGGGTTAGGTTTACTGGTCACGGTTAGGGTTAAGTTTAGGGGGTAGCATTAGGGTTAGGGTTAGGGTTAAGGGATAGGATTAGGGATAAGTGTTGGGCTTAGGGTTAGGGGTTAGTGTTAGGGTTAGCATTAAGGATTAGGATTAGGGTCAGGGTTAAATGCTTGGGTGCGTGTAATGGTTAGGGTCAGGGTTAAGGTACACGGATAGGGTTAGTGTTAATGTTTACGGTAGGTTTAGGGTTGAGGTTTAGAGTTAGGGTCAGGGTCAGGGTCAGGGTCAGGGGTTAGGGTTAGGGTTAGGGGTTAGGGTTAGGGGTTAGGGTTAGGGCTTAGGGTTAGGGTTAGGATTAGGGGGTTAGGGTTAGGGTTGGGGTTGGTGTTAGGGTTAGGGTTAGGGGTTAGGGTTAGGGTTTAGGGTTAGGGTTAGGGTTAGGGGTTAGGCTCAGGGTCAGGGTCAGGGTCAGGGTTAGGGGTTAGGGGTTAGGGTTAGGGTTAGTGTTGTGGCTGGGGTCGGCGTTAGGGTTAGGGTTAGGGGTTAGGGTTAGGTTTAGGGGTTAGGGTTAGGGGTAGGGGTAGGGGGTAGGGGTAGGGGTTAGGGTTAGAGTTAGGGGTAGTTGTAGTGGTTAGGGGTTAGGGTTAGGGGTTAGGGTTAGGGTTTAGGGTTAGGGTTAGGGTTAGGGGTTAGGGTTAGGGTTAGGGTAGGGTTAGGGTTAGGGGTTAGGGTTAGGGGTTAGGGTTTGGGTTAGGGTTTAGGGTTAGGGTTTCGTGTTAGGGTTAGGGTTAGGGTTAGGGTTTAGGGTTAGGGTTAGGGTCAGGGTTCGTGTTAGGGATTAGGGTTAGGGGTTAGGGTTAGGATCAGGGTCAGGATCAGGGTCAGGGGTTAGGGTTAGGGTTAGGGGTTAGGGTTAGGGTTAGGGGCTAGGGTTAGGGTAAGTGTCAGGGTCAGGGTCAGGGTTTAGGGTTAGGGTTAGTGGTTAGGGTTAGGGGTTAGGATTAGGGGTTAGGGTTAGGGGTAGGGTTTAGGGTTAGGGCTAGGGCTAGGGCTAGGCCTAGGGTTCGGGTTAGAGGTTAGGGTTAGGGCTAGGGCTAGGGCTAGGGGTTAGGGTTAGTGTTAGGGGTTAGGGTTAGGGTTAAGGGTTAGGGTTAGGGTTAGAGGTTAGGTTTAGGGGTTAGGGTTAGGGCTAGGCCTAGGCTTAGGGTTAGAGTTTAGGGTTAGGGTTAGGGTTAGGGGTTTGGGTTAGGGTTAGGGGTTAGGGTTAGGGTTTGGGTTAGGATTTGGGTTAGGGTTAGGGTTAGGGGTTAGGGTTACTGTTTAGGGTTAGGGTTAGGGTTGGGGTTAGGGGTTAGGGTTAGGGGTTAGGGTTAGGGATAAGGCTTAGGGTTAGGGTTAGGGTTTAGGGTTAGGGGTTAGGGTTAGCGGTTAGGGTTAGGTTTAGGGTAAAGGTTAGGGGTTAGGGTTAGGGTTAGGGTGTGGGTTAGGGTTAGGGGTTAGGGGTTAGGGTTAGGGTTAGGGATGGGGTTAGGGGTTAGGGTTAGTGTTGGGGTTGGGGTTGGGGTTAGGGTTAGGGTTATGGGTATGGGTAGGGTAAGGGTTAGGTGTAGGGTTCGGGTTAGGATTAGGGTAGGGGTTAGGGTTAGGGTTAGGGGTTAGGGGTTAGGGTTAGGGGTAGGGTAGGGTAGGGTTAGGGGTTAGGGTTAGGGTTAGGGTTGGGTTAGTATTAGGGTTAGGGTTAGGGGTTAGGGTTAGGGCTAGGGCTAGGGCTAGGGCTAGAGTTAGGAGTTAGGGTTAGGGGTTAGGGTTAGGGTTAGGGGTTAGGGGTGGGGCTAGGGCTAGGGTTAGGGTTTAGGGTTAGGGTTAGGGTCAGGGTCAGGGTCAGGGGTCAGGGTCAGGGTCAGGGGTTAGGGTTAGGGTTAGGGGTTAGAGTTAGTGTTAGTGTTTAAGGTTAGGGTTAGGGTTAGGGGTTAGGGTTAGGGGTTAGTGTTAGGGTTAGGGGTTAGTGTTAGGGTAGGAGTTAGGGGTTTGGGTTAGGGTTAGGGTTTAGGGTTAGTGTGAGGGTTAGGGATTAGGGGTTAGGATTAGGGGTTATGGTTAGGATTAAGGTAAGGGTAAGGGTAAGTGTTAGGGTAAGGGTAAGGGTTAGGGTTAGGGGTTAGGGTTAGGGTTGTGTTAGGGGTAGGTTAGGGTTAGGGTTAGGGGTTAAGGTTAGGGTTAGGGATTAGGGTTAGGTTTAGGGGTTAGGGTTGGGGTTGGGGTTGGGGTTAGCGGTTAGGGTTAGGGTTAGGGGTTAGGGTTAGGGTTAGGGGTTAGGGTTAGGGTTAGGTTTGGGGTTAGGGTTAGTGTTAGGGTTAGGTTAGGGTTAGGGTTAAGGGATAGGATTAGGGTTAAGTGTTGGGCTTAGGGTGAGGGTTTAGTGTTAGGGTTATCATTAAGGATTAGGGTTAGGGTCAGGGTTAAATGCTTGGGTGCGGGTAATAGTTAGGGTCAGGGTTAAGGTTCACGGATAGGGTTAGTGTTAAGGGTTATGGGTAGGTTTAGGGTTCAGGGTTAGAGGTAGCATTAAGGCTTAAGGTTAGGATTAGGCGGTAGGTTATATTTAGGGTTAGATCTAGGCGTTAGGGTAAGGGCTAGCGTTAGGGTTAAGAGATAGGGTTAGGTTTAATGCTTAAGATTAGGGTTAGGGTTTGGGGTTAAAGTAAGTGTTAGGGGTTAGGTTTAAGGATCCAAGGTTGGGGTTATTTTTAGCTGTAGTGTTAGGGTTAGGGATAAGGGATCCCATTAGCATTTTGGGTCTTCCTTACTGTAGGGTTAATGGTTAGGCTTAGAGTTAAAGGTTAAGGTTAGGGTCAGTGTTAAGATTTAGGGTGAGGGTTAACGGTTAGGGTAAAGGTTAAGCGTTAGGGTTAGGGATTAGTGATTAGGGTTTTTGGTTAGTGTTAGGGTTAGCGGATAGGAGTTAGTGTTTTATGAAGGGGTATGGTTAGAATTAGGATTGGGGTTAGAGTTAGGGTGAGGTATAGGGGTTAGGTTTAGGGGTTAGTTTTAGGGTAAAAGGATAGGATTAGGGTTACGGGTTGGGCTTAGGTTTAGGGTTAAAGTTTACTGCTAGGGTTAGGGATAGGGTTCAAGGTTAGCTTTAGGGGTTATTGTTAGGGTTATGTGTTAGGTTAGTGTCAGGGTTAGTTCTAGTCGTGGGGGTAAGTTTTAGGGTTAGCTTTAAGAGCTAGGGTTAGGTTTAATGCTTAGGATTAGGATTAGGGTTAGGGTTAGGGTAAGGCTTAAGGGTTAGGGTGAAGGGTTAGGGTCAAGGGTTAGGGTTTTTGTTAGGCATAGCCTTGGGGTTAGAAGTAAGGGTTACTGTCAGTGTTAGGGTTGTAGGTAGGGTTACGGTTAGGGTTAGCGGTTTAGAATTAGGGTTAGGGATTAGGTGTCACAGTGATGACTAGGAGATAGGGTTAGAATTATGGGATAGGGGTTGTTCTCAGGAAATGGGTTATGCATTAACGTTAGGATAAGAGGTTATAGTTAGGCGCACGGTGAGGTTTACGTGTTAAGGGGAGAAATAGGAACAGGGTTGGGTGTTATGTTCAGGGTTAGGGTTATCTGTTAAAGGTATTGTGTATGCTTAGCGCACGGGCCCTGTCTGCATTAGGCGGGTGGGGGGAGTTTAGGGGGCTGGGATTGTACCCGGGAACCCACTCTATCATACTCTGGGTATGGGCCCGTGGGTTTCATGCAGGACACAGTAGTAGAGCCTCCTTTCACGCATGGGATGGGAGGATTGCAGGCTTTCTAAACTCTAAGAAAGCAAGAAGTCTGAGAATTAGATTTAGGGTTAGGATTCTGGTTAGGGTTAAGGATGAAGTTTAGTGTTAGGGTGAGGGCTTAGGGTTAGGGATTAGGGTTAGGGTTAAAGGTTACTTTTAGGTTTAACGGTTACACTTTTGTTTAGGGTTGAGGTTTACGGTTAGGGTTAAGATGAGGGGTTCGGGTTTGGTACAGGGTTAGGGTTAAGTGTTAGGTTTAGGGTTGAAGATTAGGATTAGGGTTAGGATTAAAGGTTAGGGTGAGAGTTAACGCTTAGGGTTAAGGTTAACCGTTAGGGGTTAGAGTTAGGTTTAGGGTTCGTTTTAGGGTTAGAGTTATGTGCTATTGTTTGTGTTAGAGGTTAGGGTTAGGTTTACTGGTCACGGTTAGGGTTACGTTTAGGGGTTAGGATTAGGGTTAGGTTTAGGGTTAAGGGATAGGATTAGGGTTAAGTGTTGGGCTTAGGGTTAGGGTTTAGTGTTAGTGTTAGCGTTAAGGATTAGTGGTAGGGTAAGGGTTAAATGCTTGGGTGCGTGTAATGGTTAGGGTCAGGGTTAAAGTTCACGGATAGGGTTAGTGTTAAGAGTTAGGGTTAGGGTTAGGGTTAGGGTTAGAGTTAGGGTTAGGGTTAGGGGTTAGGGTTATGGTCAGGGTCAGGGTAAGGGTCAGGGGTTAGGAGTTAGGGTTAGGGTTAGGGGTTAGGGTTAGGGTTAGGGTTAGGATTAAAGGTTAGCGTGAGAGTTAACGCTTAGGGTTAAGGTTAAGAATTAGGGTTTAGGGTTAGGGTTAGGGTTAGTTTTAGGGTTAGAGTTATATTCTATGGTGTGTGTTAGAGGTTAGGGTTAGGTTTACTGGTCACGGTTAGGGTTAAGTTTAGGGGGTAGCATTAGGGTTAGGGTTAGGGTTAAGGGATAGGATTAGGGATAAGTGTTGGGCTTAGGGTTAGGGGTTAGTGTTAGGGTTAGCATTAAGGATTAGGATTAGGGTCAGGGTTAAATGCTTGGGTGCGTGTAATGGTTAGGGTCAGGGTTAAGGTACACGGATAGGGTTAGTGTTAATGTTTACGGTAGGTTTAGGGTTGAGGTTTAGAGTTAGGGTCAGGGTCAGGGTCAGGGTCAGGGGTTAGGGTTAGGGTTAGGGGTTAGGGTTAGGGGTTAGGGTTAGGGCTTAGGGTTAGGGTTAGGATTAGGGGGTTAGGGTTAGGGTTGGGGTTGGTGTTAGGGTTAGGGTTAGGGGTTAGGGTTAGGGTTTAGGGTTAGGGTTAGGGTTAGGGGTTAGGCTCAGGGTCAGGGTCAGGGTCAGGGTTAGGGGTTAGGGGTTAGGGTTAGGGTTAGTGTTGTGGCTGGGGTCGGCGTTAGGGTTAGGGTTAGGGGTTAGGGTTAGGTTTAGGGGTTAGGGTTAGGGGTAGGGGTAGGGGGTAGGGGTAGGGGTTAGGGTTAGAGTTAGGGGTAGTTGTAGTGGTTAGGGGTTAGGGTTAGGGGTTAGGGTTAGGGTTTAGGGTTAGGGTTAGGGTTAGGGGTTAGGGTTAGGGTTAGGGTAGGGTTAGGGTTAGGGGTTAGGGTTAGGGGTTAGGGTTTGGGTTAGGGTTTAGGGTTAGGGTTTCGTGTTAGGGTTAGGGTTAGGGTTAGGGTTTAGGGTTAGGGTTAGGGTCAGGGTTCGTGTTAGGGATTAGGGTTAGGGGTTAGGGTTAGGATCAGGGTCAGGATCAGGGTCAGGGGTTAGGGTTAGGGTTAGGGGTTAGGGTTAGGGTTAGGGGCTAGGGTTAGGGTAAGTGTCAGGGTCAGGGTCAGGGTTTAGGGTTAGGGTTAGTGGTTAGGGTTAGGGGTTAGGATTAGGGGTTAGGGTTAGGGGTAGGGTTTAGGGTTAGGGCTAGGGCTAGGGCTAGGCCTAGGGTTCGGGTTAGAGGTTAGGGTTAGGGCTAGGGCTAGGGCTAGGGGTTAGGGTTAGTGTTAGGGGTTAGGGTTAGGGTTAAGGGTTAGGGTTAGGGTTAGAGGTTAGGTTTAGGGGTTAGGGTTAGGGCTAGGCCTAGGCTTAGGGTTAGAGTTTAGGGTTAGGGTTAGGGTTAGGGGTTTGGGTTAGGGTTAGGGGTTAGGGTTAGGGTTTGGGTTAGGATTTGGGTTAGGGTTAGGGTTAGGGGTTAGGGTTACTGTTTAGGGTTAGGGTTAGGGTTGGGGTTAGGGGTTAGGGTTAGGGGTTAGGGTTAGGGATAAGGCTTAGGGTTAGGGTTAGGGTTTAGGGTTAGGGGTTAGGGTTAGCGGTTAGGGTTAGGTTTAGGGTAAAGGTTAGGGGTTAGGGTTAGGGTTAGGGTGTGGGTTAGGGTTAGGGGTTAGGGGTTAGGGTTAGGGTTAGGGATGGGGTTAGGGGTTAGGGTTTGGGTTGCGGTTAGGTTTAGGGTTAGGGTTTAGGGTTAGTGGTTAGGGTTAGGTTTAGGGTTAGGTTAGGGTTTGGTTTAGGGCTAGGGTTAAGGGTTAGGGTTAGGGTTAGGGGTTAGGGTAAGGGGTTAGGGTTGGGTTAGGGTTAGGGTTAGGGGTTATGCTTAGGTTTGGGTTGGGGTTGGTGTTGGGGTTGGGGTTAGGGTTATGGGTATGGGTAGGGTAAGGGGTAGGTGTAGGTTTAGGGTTAGGGTTAGTGTAGGGATTGGGGTTAGGATTAGGGGTTAGGGGTTAGGGTTAGGGTTAGCGGTAGGGTAGGGTAGGGTAGGGTTAGGGGTTAGGGTTAGGGGTTAGGGGTTAGGGTTAGGGCTGGGCTACGGCTAGGGCTACGGTTAGGAGTTAGGGTTAGGGGTTAGTGTTATCGTTAGGGGTTAGGGCTAGGGTTAGGGCCAGGGTTAGGGGTTAGGGATAGGGTTAAGGTTAGGGTCAGGGTCAGGGTCAGAGGTCAGGGTCAGGGTCAGGGTCAGGGGTTAGGGTTAGGGTTAGGGGTTAGGGTTAGGGGTTAGGGTTAGGGGTTAGGGTTAGGGTTAGGGGTTAGGGCTAGGGCTAGGACTAGGGTAAGGAGTTAGCGTTAGGGTTAAGGTTAGGGTTAAGGTTAGAGTTAGGGTTAGGTTAGGGTTAGGGTTAAGGGATAGGATTAGGGTTAAGTGTTCGGCTTAGGGTTAGCGTTTAGTGTTAGGGTTATCATTAAGGATTAGGGTTAGGGTCAGGGTTAAATGCTTGGGTCCGGGTAATAGTTAGGGTCAGGGTTAAGGTTCACGGATAGGGTTAGTGTTAAGGGTTATGGGTAGGTTTAGGGTTCAGGGTTAGAGTTTCCATTAGGGCTTAAGGTGAGGATAAGGCGGTAGATCATATTTAGGGTTAGATGTAGGCGTCAGGGTAAGGACTAGCGTTAGGTTTAAGAGATAGGGTTAGGTTTAATGCTTAGGATTAGGGTTAGGGTTTGGGGTCAAAGTAAGTGTTAGGGGTTAGGTTTAAGGATCCAAGGTTAGGGTTACTTTTAGCTGTAGTGTTAGGGTTAGGGATAAGGGATCCCATTAGCATTAAGGGTCTTCCTTACTGTAGGGTTAAGGGTTAGGCTTAGAGTTAAAGGTTAAGGTTAGGGTCAGTGTTAAGATTTAGGGTGAGGGTTAACGGTTA
>NW_027182852.1:112500-140000 GCF_041146395.1 Eulemur rufifrons | reverse complement strand
AGGGTTAGGGATAGGGTTCAGGGTTAGCTTTAGGGGTTCTGGTTAGTGTTAGGTGTTATGTTAGTGTCAGGATTACGTCTAGTCGTGAGGGTAAGGTTTAGGGTTAGCTTTGAGAGCTAGGGTTAGGTTTAATGGTTAGGATTAGGATTAGGGTTAAGGGTTAGGGTAAGGCTTAGGGGTGAGGGTGAAGGGTTAGGGTCAAGGGTTAGGGTTTTTGTTAGGCATAGCGTTGGGGTTAGAAGTAAGGGTTACTGTCAGTGTTAGGGTTGTAGGTAGGGTTACGGTTAGGGTTAGCGGTTTAGAATTAGGGTTAGGGATTAGGTGTCACAGTGATGACTAGGAGATAGGGTTAGAATTATGGGATAGGGGTTGTTCTCAGGAAATGGGTTATGCATTAACGTTAGGATAAGAGGTTAAAGTTAGGCGCACGGTGAGGTTTACGTGTTAAGAGGAGAAATAGGAACAGGGTTGGGTGTTACGTTCAGGGTTAGGGTTATCTGTTAAAGGTATTGTTTATGCTTAGCGCACGGGCCCTGTCTGCATTAGGCGGGTGGGGGGAGTTTAGGGGGCTGGGATTGTACCCGGGAACCCACTCTATCATACTCTGGGTATGGGCCCGTGGGTTTCATGCAGGACACAGTGGTAGAGCCTCCTTTCACGCATGGCATGGGAGGATTGCAGGCTTTCTAAACTCTAAGAAGGCAAGAAGTCTGAGAATTAGATTTCGGGTTAGGATTATGGTTAGGGTTAAGGATGAAGTTTAGTGTTAGGGTGAGGGCTTAGGGTTAGGGATTAGGGTTACGGTTAAAGGTTACTCTTAGGTTTAACGGTTACACTTTGGTTTAGGGTTGAGGTTTACGGTTAGGGTTAAGATGAGGGGTTAGGGTTTGGTACAGGGTTAGGGTTAAGTGTTAGGTTTTGGGTTGAAGATTAGGATTAGGGTTAGGATTAAAGGTTAGCGTGAGAGTTAACGCTTAGGGTTAAGGTTAAGAGTTAGGGTTTAGGGTTAGGGTTAGGGTTAGGGTTAGTTTTAGGGTTAGAGTTATGTGCTATGGTTTGTGTTAGAGGTTAGGGTTAGGTTTACTGGTCACGGTGAGGGTTACGTTTAGGGTTTAGCATTAGGGTTAGGGTTAAGGCATAGGATTAGGGTTAAGTGTTGGGCTTAGGGTTAGGGTTTAGCGTTAGGGTTATCATTAAGGATTAGGGGTAGGGTTAGGGTTAAGGTTCAAGGATAGGGTTAGTGTTAAGGGTTACGGGTAGGTTTAGGGTTCAGGGTTAGAGTTAGCATTAGGACTTACGGTTAAGATTAGGTGGTAGGTTAGATTTAGCGTTAGATCTAGGCGTTAGGGTAAGGGCTAGCGTTAGGGTTAAGAGATAGGGTTAGGTTTAAAGCTTAAGAATAGGGTTAGGGTTTGGGGTTAAAGTAAGTGTTAGGGTTAGGTTTAAGGATCAAAGGTTAGGGTTATTTTTAGCTGTAGTGTTAGGGTTAGGGATAAGGGATCCCATTAGCATTAAGGGTCTTCCTTACTGTAGGGTTAAGTGTTAGGCTTGGAGTTAAAGGTTAAGGTTAGGGTCAGTGTTAAGATTTAGGGTGAGGGTTAACGGTTAGGGTAAAGGTTAAGAGTTAGGGTTAGGGATTAGTGATTAGGGATTTTGGTTAGTGTTAGGATTAGCGGTTAGGAGTTAGTGTTTTATGAAGGGGTATGGTTAGTATTAGGATTGGGGTTAGAGTTAGGGTGAGGTATAGGGGTTAGGTTTAGGGGTTAGTTTTAGGGTAAAAGGATAGGATTAGGGTTACGGGTTGGGCTTAGGTTTAGGGTTAAAGTTTACTGCTAGGGTTAGGGATAGGGTTCAGGGTTAGCTTTAGGGGTTCTGGTTAGGGTTAGGTGTTAGGTTAGTGTCAGGGTTAGGTCTAGTGGTGAGGGTAAGGTTTAGGGTTAGCTTTGAGAGCTAGGGTTAGGTTTCATGGTTAGGATTAGGATTAGGGTTAAGGGTTAGGGTAAGGCTTAGGTGTTAGGGGGAAGGATTAGGGTCAAGGGTTAGGGTTTTTGTTAGGCATAGCGTTGGGGTTAGAAGTAAGGGTTACTGTCAGTGTTAGGGTTGTAGGTAGGGTTACGGTTAGGGTTAGCGGTTTAGAATTAGGGTTAGGGATTAGGATTCACAGTGATGACTAGGAGATAGGGTTAGAATTATGGGATAGGGGTTGTTCTCAGGAAATGGGTTATGCTTTAACGTTAGGATAAGAGGTTAAAGTTACGCACACGGTGAGGTTTACGTGTTAAGGGGAGAAATAGGAACAGGGTTGGGTGTTATGTTCAGGGTTAGGGTTATCTGTTAAAGGTATTGTTTATGCTTAGTGCACGGGCCCTGTCTGCATTAGGCGGGCGGGGGGAGTTTAGGGGGCTGGGATTGTACCCGGGAACCCACTCTATCATACTCTGGGTATGGGCCCGTGGGTTTCATGCAGGACACAGTGGTAGAGCCTCCTTTCACGCATGGCATGGGAGGATTGCAGGCTTTCTAAACTCTAAGAAAGCAAGAAGTCTGAGAATTAGATTTAGGGTTAGGATTATGGTTAGGGTTAAGGATGAAGTTTAGTGTTAGGGTGAGGGCTTAGGGTTAGGGCTTAGGGTTAGGGTTAAAGGTTACTCTTAGGTTTAACGGTTACACTTTGTTTTAGGGTTGAGGTTTACGGTTAGGGTTAAGATGAGGGGTTAGGGTTTGGTACGGGGTTAGGGTTAAGTATTAGGTTTAGGGTTGAAGATTAGGATTAGGGTTAGGATTAAAGGTTAGCGTGAGAGTTAACGCTTAGGGTTAAGGTTAAGAGTTAGGGTTTAGGGTTAGGGTTAGAGTTAGGGTTAGTTTTAGGGTTAGAGTTACGTGCTATGGTTTGTGTTAGAGGTTAGGGTTAGGTTTACTGGTCGCGGTGAGGGTTAGGTTTAGGGGTTAGCATTAGGGTTAGGGTTAAGGGATAGGATTAGGGTTAAGTGTTGGGCGTAAGGTTAGGGTTTAGTGTTAGGGTTATCATTAAGTTTTAGTGGTAGGGTCAGGGTTAAATGCTTGGGTGCGAGTAATGGTTAGTGTCAGGGTTAAGGTTCACGGATAGGGTTAGTGTTAAGGGTTACGGGTAGGTTTAGGGTTCAAGGTTAGAGTTAGCATTAGGGCTTAAGGTTAGGATTAGGCGGTAGGTTATATTTAGGGTTAGATCTAGGCGTTAGGGTAAGGGCTAGCGTTAGGGTTAAGAGACAGGGTTAGGTTTAATGCTTAGGATTAGGGTTAGGGTTTGGGGTTAAAGTAAGTGTTAGGGGTTAGGTTTAAGGATCAAAGGTTAGGGTTATTTTTAGCTGTAGTGTTAGGGTTAGGGATAAGGGATCCCATTAGCATTAAGGGTCTTCCTTACTGTAGGGTTAAGGGTTAGGCTTAGAGTTAAAGGTTAAAGTTAGGGTCAGTGTTAAGGTTTAGGGTGAGGGTTAACGGTTAGGGTAAAGGTTAAGCGTTATGGTTAGGGATTAGTGATTAGGGTTTTTGGTTAGTGTTAGGGTTAGCGGTTAGGAGTTAGTGTTTTATGAAGGGGTATGGTTAGGATTAGGATTGGGGTTAGAGTTAGGGTGAGTTTTAGGGGTTAGTTTTAGGGTAAAAGGATAGGATTAGGGTTACGGGTTGGGCTTAGGTTTAGGGTTAAAGTTTACTGCTAGGGTTAGGGATAGGGTTCAGGGTTAGCTTTAGGGGTTCTGGATAGGGTTAGGTGCTAGGTTAGAGTCAGGGTTAGGTCGAGTCGTGACGGTAAGGTTTAGGGTTAGCTTTTAGAGCTAGGGTTAGGTTTAATGGTTAGGATTAGGATTAGGGTTAGGGGTTAGGGTTAGGCTTAGGGGTTAGGGTGAAGGGTTAGGGTTAAGGGTTAGGGTTTTTGTTAGGCATAGCGTTGTGCTTAGAAGTAAGGGTTACTGTCAGTGTTAGGGTTGTAGGTAGTGTTACAGTTAGGGTTAGCGGTTTAGAATTAGGGTTAGCGATTAGGTGTCACAGTGATGACTAGGAGATACGATTAGAATTATGGGATAGGGGTTGTTCTCAGGAAATGGGTTATGCATTAACGTTAGGATAAGAGGTTAAAGTTAGGCGCACGGTGAGGTTTACGTGTTAAGGAGAGAAATAGGAACACGGTTGGGTGTTATGTTCAGGGTTAGGGTTATCTGTTAAAGGTATTGTTTATGCTTAGCGCACGGGCCCTGTCTGCATTAGGTGGGCGGGGGGAGTTTAGGGGGCTGGGATTGTACCCGGGAACCCACTCTATCATACTCTGGGTTTGGGCCCGTGGGTTTCATGCAGGACACAGTGGTAGAGCCTTCTTTCACGCATGGCATGGGAGGATTGCAGGTTTTCTAAACTCTAAGAAAGCAAGAAGTCTGAGAATTAGATTTAGGGTTAGGATTTTGGTTAGGGTTAAGGATGAAGTTTAGTGTTAGGGTGAGGGCTTAGGGTTAGGGATTAGGGTTAGTGTTAAGGTTACTCTTAAGTTTAACGGTTACACTTTGGTTTAGGGTTGAGGTTTACGGTTAGGGTTAAGATGAGGGGTTAGCGTTAGGTACAGGGTTAGGGTTAAGTGTTAGGTTTAGGGTTGAAGATTAGGATTAGGGTTAGGATTAAAGGTTAGCGTGAGAGTTAATGCTTAGTGTTAAGGTTAAGAGTTAGGGTTTAGGGTTAGGGTTAGGGTTAGGGTTCGTTTTAGGGTTAGAGTTATGTGCTATGGTTTGTGTTAGAGGTTAGGGTTAGCTTTACTGGTCACGGTGAGGGTTACGTTTAGGGTTTAGCATTAGGGTTAGGGTTAAGGGATAGGATTAGTGTTAAGTGTTGGGCTTGGGGTTAGGGTTTAGCGTTAGGGTTATCATTAAGGATTAGGGGTAGGGTCAGGGTTAAATCCTTGGGAGCGGGTAATGGTAAAGGTCAGGGTTAAGGTTCAAGGGTAGGGTTAGTGTTAAGGGTTACGGGTAGGGTTAGGGTTCAGGGTTAGAGTTAGCATTAGGACTTACGGTTAGGATTAGGTGGTAGGTTAGATTTAGGGTTAGATCTAGGTGTTAGGGTAAGGGCTAGAGTTAGGGTTAAGAGACAGGGTTAGGTTTAATGCTTAGGATTAGGGTTAGGGTTTGGGGTGAAAGTAAGTGTTAGGGGTTAGGTTTAAGGATCAAAGGTTCGGGTTATTTTTAGCTGTAGTGTTAGGGTTAGGGATAAGGGATCCCATTAGCAGTAAGGGTCTTCCTTACTGTAGGGTTAAGGGTTAGGCTTAGAGTTAAAGGTTAAGGTTAGGGTCAGTGTTAAGATTTAGGGTGAGGGCTAACGGTTAGGGTAAAGGTTAAGCGTTAGGGTTAGGGATTAGTGATTAGGGTTTTTGGTTAGTGTTAGGGTTAGCGGTTAGGAGTTAGTGTTTTATGAAGGGGTATGGTTAGTATTAGGATTGGGGTTAGAGTTAGGGTGAGGTATAGGGGTTAGGTTTAGGGGTTAGTTTTAGGGTAAAAGGATAGGATTAGGGTTACGGGTTGGGCTTAGGTTTAGGGTTAAAGTTTACTGCTACGGTTAGGGATAGGGTTCAGGGTTAGCTTTAGGGGTTCTGGTTAGGGTTAGGTGTTAGGTTAGTGTCAGGGTTAGGTCTAGTCGTGAGGGTAAGGTTTAGGGATAGCTTTAAGAGCTAGTGATAGGTTTAATAGTTAGGATTAGGATTAGGGTTAAGGGTTAGGGTAATGCTTAGGGGTTAGAGTGAAGGGTTAGGGTCAAGGGTTAGGGTTTTTGTTAGGCATAGCGTTGGGGTTAGAAGTAAGGGTTACTGTCAGTGTTAGGGTTGTAGGTAGGGTTACGGTTAGGGTTAGCGGTTTAGAATTAGGGTTAGGGATTAGGTGTCACAGTGATGACTAGGTGATAGGGTTAGAATTATGGGATAGGGGTTGTTCTCAGGAAATGGGTTATGCATTAACGTTAGGATAAGAAGTTAAAGTTAGGCGCACGGTGAGGTTTACGTGTTAAGGGGAGAAATAGGAACAGGGTTGGGTGTTATGTTCAGGGTTAGGGTTATCTGTTAAAGGTTTTGTTTATGCTTAGCGCACGGGCCCTGTCTGCATTAGGCGGGCGGGGGGAGTTTAGGGGGCAGGGATTGTACCCGGGAACCCACTGTATCATACTCTGGGTATGGGCCCGTGGGTTTCATGCAGGACGCAGTGGTAGAGCCTCCTTTCACGCATGGCATGGGAGGATTGCAGGCTTTCTAAACTCTAAGAAAGCAAGAAGTCCGAGAATTAGATTTAGGGTTAGGATTATGGTTAGGGTTAAGGATGAAGTTTAGTGTTAGGGTGAGGGCTTAGGGTTAGGGATTAGGGTTAGGCTTAAAGGTTACTCTTAGGTTTAACGGTTACACTTTGGTTTAGGGTTGAGGTTTACGGTTAGGGTTAAGATGAGGGGTTAGGGTTTGGTACAGGGTTAGGGTTAAGTGTTAGGTTTAGTGTTGAAGATTAGGATTAGGGTTAGGATTAAAGGTTAGCGTGAGAGTTAATGCTTAGTGTTAAGGTTAAGAGTTAGGGTTTAGGGTTAGGGTTAGGGTTAGGGTTCGTTTTAGGGTTAGAGTTATGTGCTATGGTTTGTGTTAGAGGTTAGGGTTAGCTTTACTGGTCACGGTGAGGGTTACGTTTAGGGTTTAGCATTAGGGTTAGGGTTAAGGGACAGGATTAGTGTTAAGTGTTGGGCTTGGGGTTAGGGTTTAGCGTTAGGGTTATCATTAAGGATTAGGGGTAGGGTCAGGGTTAAATCCTTGGGAGCGGGTAATGGTAAAGGTCAGGGTTAAGGTTCAAGGGTAGGGTTAGTGTTAAGGGTTACGGGTAGGGTTAGGGTTCAGGGTTAGAGTTAGCATTAGGACTTACGGTTAGGATTAGGCGGTAGGTTAGATTTAGGGTTAGATCTAGGTGTTAGGGTAAGGGCTAGCGTTAGGGTTAAGAGACAGGGTTAGGTTTAATGCTTAGGATTAGGGTTAGGGTTTGGGGTGAAAGTAAGTGTTAGGGGTTAGGTTTAAGGATCAAAGGTTCGGGTTATTTTTAGCTGTAGTGTTAGGGTTAGGGATAAGGGATCCCATTAGCAGTAAGGGTCTTCCTTACTGTAGGGTTAAGGGTTAGGCTTAGAGTTAAAGGTTAAGGTTAGGGTCAGTGTTAAGATTTAGGGTGAGGGCTAACGGTTAGGGTAAAGGTTAAGCGTTAGGGTTAGGGATTAGTGATTAGGGTTTTTGGTTAGTGTTAGGGTTAGCGGTTAGGAGTTAGTGTTTTATGAAGGGGTATGGTTAGTATTAGGATTGGGGTTAGAGTTAGGGTGAGGTATAGGGGTTAGGTTTAGGGGTTAGTTTTAGGGTAAAAGGATAGGATTAGGGTTACGGGTTGGGCTTAGGTTTAGGGTTAAAGTTTACTGCTACGGTTAGGGATAGGGTTCAGGGTTAGCTTTAGGGGTTCTGGTTAGGGTTAGGTGTTAGGTTAGTGTCAGGGTTAGGTCTAGTCGTGAGGGTAAGGTTTAGGGATAGCTTTAAGAGCTAGTGATAGGTTTAATAGTTAGGATTAGGATTAGGGTTAAGGGTTAGGGTAATGCTTAGGGGTTAGAGTGAAGGGTTAGGGTCAAGGGTTAGGGTTTTTGTTAGGCATAGCGTTGGGGTTAGAAGTAAGGGTTACTGTCAGTGTTAGGGTTGTAGGTAGGGTTACGGTTAGGGTTAGCGGTTTAGAATTAGGGTTAGGGATTAGGTGTCACAGTGATGACTAGGTGATAGGGTTAGAATTATGGGATAGGGGTTGTTCTCAGGAAATGGGTTATGCATTAACGTTAGGATAAGAAGTTAAAGTTAGGCGCACGGTGAGGTTTACGTGTTAAGGGGAGAAATAGGAACAGGGTTGGGTGTTATGTTCAGGGTTAGGGTTATCTGTTAAAGGTTTTGTTTATGCTTAGCGCACGGGCCCTGTCTGCATTAGGCGGGCGGGGGGAGTTTAGGGGGCAGGGATTGTACCCGGGAACCCACTGTATCATACTCTGGGTATGGGCCCGTGGGTTTCATGCAGGACGCAGTGGTAGAGCCTCCTTTCATGCATGGCATGGGAGGATTGCAGGCTTTCTAAACTCTAAGAAAGCAAGAAGTCCGAGAATTAGATTTAGGGTTAGGATTATGGTTAGGGTTAAGGATGAAGTTTAGTGTTAGGGTGAGGGCTTAGGGTTAGGGATTAGGGTTAGGCTTAAAGGTTACTCTTAGGTTTAACGGTTACACTTTGGTTTAGGGTTGAGGTTTACGGTTAGGGTTAAGATGAGGGGTTAGGGTTTGGTACAGGGTTAGGGTTAAGTGTTAGGTTTAGGGTTGAAGATTAGGATTAGGGTTAGGATTAAAGGATAGCGTGAGAGTTAACGCTTAGTGTTAAGGTTAATAGTTAGGGTTTAGGGTTAGGTTTAGGGTTCGTTTTAGGGTTAGAGTTATGTGCTATGGTTTGTGTTAGAGGTTAGGGTTAGGTTTACTGGTCACGGTTAGGGTTACGTTTAGGGGGTAGCATTAGGGTTAGGGTTAGGGTTAAGGGATAGGATTAGGGATAAGTGTTGGGCTTAGGGTTAGGGTTTAGTGTTAGGGTTAGCATTAAGGATTAGTGTTAGGGTCAGGGTTAAATGCTTGGGTGCGGGTAATGGTTAGGGTAAGGGTAAAGGTTCACGGATAGGGTTAGTGTTAAGGGTTACGGGTAGGTTTAGGGTTCAGGGTTAGAGTTAGCATTAGGGCTTAAGGTTAGGATTAGGCGGTAGGTTAGATTTAGGGTTAGATCTAGGCCTTAGGGTAAGGGATAGCGTTAGGGTTAAGAGATAGGGTTAGGTTTAATGCTTAGGATTAGGGTTAGGGTTAGGGTTAGGGTTAGGGTTAGGGTTAAAGTTTACTCTTAATTTTAACGGTTACACTTTGTTTTAGGGTTGAGGTTTACGGTTAGGGTTAAGATGAGGGGTTAGGGTTTGGTACGGGGTTAGGGTTAAGTGTTAGGTTTAGGGTTGAAGATTAGGATTAGGGTTAGGATTAAACGTTAGTGTGAGAATTAACGCTTAGGGTTAAGGTTAAGTGTTATGGTTTAGGGTTAGGGTTAGGGTTAGTTTTAGGGTTAGAGTTATGTGCTATGGTTTGTGTTAGAGGTTAGGGTTAGGTTTACTGGTCATGGTTTGCGTTACGTTTAGGTGTTAGCATTAGGGTTAGGGTTAGGGTTAGGGTTAAGGGATAGGATTAGGGTTAAGTGTTGGTCTTAGGGTTAGGGTTTAGTGTTAAGGTTAGCATTAAGGATTAGAGTTAGTGTCAGGGTTAAATGCTTGGGTGCGGGTAATGGTTAGGGTCAGGGTTAAGATTCAAGGATAGGGTTAGTGTTAAGGGTTACGGGTAGGTTTAGGGTTCAAGGTTAGTGTTAGCATTAGGGCTTAAGGTTAGGATTAGGCGGTAGGTTAGATTTAGGGTTAGATCTAGGCGTTAGGGTAAGGGCTACCGTTAGGGTTAAGAGATAGGGTTAGGTTTAATGCTTAGGATCAGGGTTAGGGTTTGGGGTTAAAGTAAGTGTTAGAGGTTAGGTTTAAGGATCCAAGGTTAGGGTAATTTTTAGCTGTAGTGTTAGGGTTAGGGATAAGGGATCCCATTATCATTAAGGGTCTTCCTTACTGTAGGGTTAAGGGTTAGGCTTAGAGTTAAAGGTTAAGGTTAGGGTCAGTGTTAAGATTTAGGGTGAGGGTTAACGGTTAGGGTAAAGGTTAAGCGTTAGGGTTAGGGATTCGTGATTAGGGTTTTTGGTTAGTGTTAGGGTTAGCGGTTAGGAGTTAGTGTTTTATGAAGGGGTATGGTTAGAATTAGGATTGGGGTTAGAGTTAGGGGCAGGTATAGGGGTTAGGTTTAGGGGTTAGTTTTAGGGTAAAAGGATAGGATTAGGGTTACGGGTTGGGCTTAGGTTTAGGGTTAAAGTTTACTGCTGGGGTTAGGGATAGGGTTCAGGGTTAGCTTTAGGGGTTCTGGTTAGGGTTAGGTGTTAGGTTAGTGTCAGGGTTAGGTCTAGTCGTGAGGGTAAGGTTTAGGGTTAGCTTTCAGAGCTAGGGTTAGGTTTAATGGTTAGGATTAGGATTAGGGTTAAGGGTTAGGGTAAGGCTTAGGGGTTAGGGTGAAGGGTTAGGGTCAAGGGTTAGGGTTTTTGTTAGGCATAGCGTTGGGGTTAGAAGTAAGGTTTACTGTCAGTGTTAGGGTTGTAGGAAGGGTTACGGTTAGGGTTAGCGGTTTAGAATTAGGGTTAGGGATTAGGTGTCACAGTGATGACTAGGAGATAGGGTTAGAATTATGGGATAGGGGTTGTTCTCAGGAAAGGGGTTATGCATTAACGTTAGGATAAGAGGTTAAAGTTAGGCGCACGGTGAGGTTTACGTGTTAAGGGGAGAAATAGGAACAGGGTTGGGTGTTATGTTCAGGGTTAGAGTTATCTGTTAAAGGTATTGTTTATGCTTAGCGCACGGGCCCTGTCTGCATTAGGCGGGCGGGGGGAGTTTAGGGGGCTGGGATTGTACCCGGGAACCCACTCTATCATACTCTGGGTATGGACCCGTGGGTTTCATGCAGGACACAGTGGTAGAGCCTCCTTTCACGCATGGCATGGGAGGATTGCATGCTTTCTAAAATCTAAGGAATCAAGAAGTCTGAGAATTAGATTTAGGGTTAGGATTATGGTTAGCGTTAAGGATTAAGTTTAGTGTTAGGGTGAGGTCTTAGGGTTAGGGAATAGGGTTAGGCTTAAAGGTTACTCTTAGGTTTAACGGTTACACTTTGGTTTAGGGTTGAGGTTTAAGGTTAGGGTTAAGATGAAGGGTTAGGGTTTGGTACAGGGTTAGGGTTAAGTGTTAGGTTTAGGGTTGAAGATTAGGATTAGGGTTAGGATTAAAGGTTAGCGTGAGAGTTAACGCTTAGGGTTAAGGTTAAGAGTTAGGGTTTAGGGTTAGGGTTAGGGTTAGTTTTAGGGTTAGAGTTATGTGCTATGGTTTGTGTTACAGGTTAGGGTTAGGTTTACTGGTCACGGTTAGGGTTACGTTTAGGGGTTAGCATTAGGGTTAGGGTTAGGTTTAAGGGATAGGATTAGGGTTAAGTGTTGGGCTTAGGGTTCTGGTTAAGTGTTAGGGTTAGCATTATGGATTAGGGTTAAGGACAGGTTTAAATGCTTGGGTGCGGGTAATGGTTAGGGTCAGGGTTAAGGTTCACGGATAGGGTTAGTGTTAAGGGTTACGGGTAGGTTTAGGGTTCAGGGTTAGTGTTAGCATTAAGGCTTAAGGTTAGGATTAGGTGGTAGGTTAGATTTAGGATTAGATCTAAGCGTTAGGGTAAGGGCTAGCGTTAGGGTTAAGAGATAGGGTTAGGTTTAATGCTTAGGATTAGGGTTAGGGTTTGGGGTTAAAGTAAGTGTTAGGGGTTAGGTTTAAGGATACAAGGTTAGGGTTATTTTTAGCTGTAGTGTTAGGGTTAGGGATAAGGGATCCCATTAGCATTAAGGGTCTTCCTTACTGTAGGGTTAAGGGTTAGGCTTAGAGTTAAAGGTTAAGGTTAGGGTCAGGGTTAAGATTTAGGGGGAGGGTTAACGGTTAGGGTAAAGGTTAAGCGTTAGGGTTAGGGATTAGTGATTACGGTTTTTGGTTAGTGTTAGGGTTAGCGGTTAGGAGTTAGTGTTTTATGAAGGGGTATGGTTAGAATTAGGATTGGGGTTAGAGTTAGGGTGAGGTATAGGGGTTAGGTTTAGGGGTTAGTTTTAGGGTAAAAGGATAGGATTAGGGTTACGGGTTGGGCTTAGGTTTAGGGTTAAAGTTTACTGCTAGGGTTAGGGATAGGGTTCAGGCTTAGCTTTAGGGGTTCTGGTTAGGGTTAGGTGTTAGGTTAGTGTCAGGGTTAGGTCTAGTCGTGAGGGTAAGGTTTAGGGTTGGCTTTCAGAGCTAGGGTTAGGTTTAATGGTTAGGATTAGGATTAGGGTTAAGGGTTAGGGTAAGGCTTAGGGGTTAGGGTGAAGGGTTAGGGTCAAGGGTTAGGGTTTTTGTTAGGCATAGCGTTGGGGTTAGAAGTAAGGTTTACTGTCAGTGTTAGGGTTGTAGGAAGGGTTATGGTTAGGGTTAGCGGTTTAGAATTAGGGTTAGGGATTAGGTGTCACAGTGATGACTAGGAGATAGGGTTAGAATTATGGGATAGGGGTTGTTCTCAGGAAAGGGGTTATGCATTAACGTTAGGATAAGAGGTTAAAGTTAGGCGCACGGTGAGGTTTACGTGTTAAGGGGAGAAATAGGAACAGGGTTGGGTGTTATGTTCAGGGTTAGGGTTATCTGTTAAAGGTATTGTTTATGCTTAGCGCACGGGCCCTGTCTGCATTAGGCGGGTGGGGGGAATTTAGGGGGCTGGGATTGTACCCGGGAACCCACTCTATCATACTCTGGGTATGGGCCAGTGGGTTTCATGCAGGACACAGTGGTAGAGCCTCCTTTCACGCATGGCATGGGAGGATTGCAGGCTTTCTAAAATCTAAGGAATCAAGAAGTCTGAGAATTAAATTTAGGGTTAGGATTATGGTTAGCGTTAAGGATTAAGTTTAGTGTAAGGGTGAGGGCTTAGGGTTAGGGAATAGGGTTAGGGTTAAAGGTTACTCTTAGTTTTAACGGTTACACTTTGGTTTAGGGTTGAGGTTTAAGGTTAGGGTTAAGATGAAGGGTTAGGGTTTGGTACAGGGTTAGGGTTAAGTGTTAGGTTTAGGGTTGAAGATTAGGATTAGGGTTAGGATTAAAGGTTAGCGTGAGAGTTAACGCTTAGGGTTAAGGTTAAGAGTTAGGGTTTAGGGTTAGGGTTAGGGTTAGTTTTAGGGTTAGAGTTATGTGCTATGGTTTGTGTTACAGGTTAGGGTTAGGTTTACTGGTCACGGTTAGGGTTACGTTTAGGGGGTAGCATTAGGGTTAGGGTTAGGTTTAAGGGATAGGATTAGGGTTAAGTGTTGGGCTTAGGGTTAGGGTTAAGTGTTAGGGTTAGCATTACGGATTAGGGTTAAGGACAGGGTTAAATGCTTGGGTGCGGGTAATGGTTAGGGTCAGGGTTAAGGTTCACGGATAGGGTTAGTGTTAAGGGTTACGGGTAGGTTTAGGGTTCAGGGTTAGTGTTAGCATTAAGGCTTAAGGTTAGGATTAGGCGGTAGGTTAGATTTAGGATTAGATCTAAGCGTTAGGGTAAGGGCTAGCGTTAGGGTTAAGAGATAGGGTTAGGTTTAATGCTTAGGATTAGGGTTAGGGTTTGGGGTTAAAGTAAGTGTTAGGGGTTAGGTTTAAGGATCCAAGGTTAGGGTTATTTTTAGCTGTAGTGTTAGGGTTAGGGATAAGGGATCCCATTAGTATTAAGGGTCTTCCTTACTGTAGGGTTAAGGGTTAGGCTTAGAGTTAAAGGTTAAGGTTAGGGTCAGTGTTAAGATTTAGGGTGAGGGTTAACGGTTAGGGTAAAGGTTAAGCGTTAGGGTTAGGGATTAGTGATTAGGGTTTTTGGTTAGTGTTAGGGTTAGCGGTTAGGAGTTAGTGTTTTATGAAGGGGTATGGTTAGAATTAGGATTGGGGTTAGAGTTAGGGTGAGGTATAGGGGTTAGGTTTAGGGGTTAGTTTTAGGGTAAAAGGATAGGATTAGGGTTACGGGTTGGGCTTAGGTTTAGGTTTAAAGTTTACTGCTAGGGTTAGGGATAGAGTTCAGGGTTAGCTTTAGGGGTTCTGGTTAGGGTTAGGTGTTAGGTTAGTGTCAGGGTTAGGTCTAGTCGTGAGGGTAAGGTTTAGGGTTAGCTTTAAGAGCTAGGGTTAGGTTTAATGGTTAGGATTAGGATTAGGGTTAAGGGTTATTGTAAGGCTTAGGGGATAGGGTGAAGGGTTAGGGTCAAGGGTTAGGGTTTTTGTTAGGGATAGCGTTGGGGTTAGATGTAAGGGTTACTGTCAGTGTTAGGGTTGTAGGTAGGGTTACGGTTAGGGTTAGCGGTTTAGATTTAGGGTTAGGGATTAGGTGTCACAGTGATGACTAGGAGATAGGGTTAGAATTATGGGATAGGGGTTGTTCTCAGGAAATGGGTTATGCATTAACGTTAGGATAAGAGGTTAAAGTTAGGCGCACGGTGAGGTTTACGTGTTAAGGGGAGAAATAGGAACAGGATTGGGTGTTATGTTCAGGGTTAGGGTTATCTGTTAAAGGTATTGTTTATGCTTAGCGCACGGGCCCTGTCTGCATTAGGCGGGCGGGGGGAGTTTAGGGGGCTGGGATTGTACCCGGGAACCCACTCTATCATACTCTGGGTATGGGTCCGTGGGTTTCATGCAGGACACAGTGGTAGAGCCTCCTTTCACGCATGGCATGGGAGGATGGCAGGCTTTCTAAACTCTAAGAAAGCAAGAAGTCTGAGAATTAGATTTAGGGTTAGGATTCTGGTTAGGGTTAAGGATGAAGTTTAGTGTTAGGGTGAGGGCTTAGGGTTAGGGATTAGGGTTAGGGTTAAAGGTTACTCTTAGGTTTAACGGTTACACTTTGGTTTAGGGTTGAGGTTTACAGTTAGGGTTAAGATGAGGGGTTAGGGTTTGGTACAGGGTTAGGGTTAAGTGTTAGGTTTAGGGTTGAAGATTAGGATTAGGGTTAGGATTAAAGGTTAGCGTGAGAGTTAACGCTTAGGGTTAAGGTTAAGAGTTAGGGTTAGGTTTAGGGTTAGGGTTAGATTTAGGGTTCGAGTTATGTGCTATGGTTTGTGTTAGAGGTTAGGGTTAGGTTTACTGGTCATGGTTAGGGTTACGTTTAGGGGTTAGCATTCGGGTTTGGGTTAGTGTTAGGGTTAAGGGATAGGATTAGGGTTAAGTGTTGGGCTTAGGGTTAGGGTTTAGTGTTAAGGTTAGCATTAAGGATTAGGGTTAGGGTCAGGGTTAAATGCTTGGGTGCGGGTAATGGTTAGGGTCAGAGTTTAGGTTCACGGATAGGGTTAGTGTTAAGGGTTACGGGTAGGTTTAGGGTTCAGGGTTAGTGTTAGCATTAGGGCTTAAGGTTAGGATTAGGCGGTAGGTTAGATTTAGGGTTAGATCTAGGCGTTAGGGTAAGGGCTAGCGTTAGGGTTAAAAGATAGGGTTACGTTTAATGCTTAGGATTAGGGTTAGGGTTTGGGGTTAAAGTAAGTGTTAGGGGTTAGGTTTAAGGATCCAAGGTTAGGGTTATTTTTAGCTGTAGTGTTAGGGTTAGGGATAAGGGATCCCATTAGCATTAAGGGTCTTCCTTACTGTAGGGTTAAGGGTTAGGCTTAGAGTTAAAGGTTAAGGTTAGGGTCAGGGTTAAGATTTAGGGTGAGGGTTAACAGATAGGGTAAAGGTTAAGCGTTAGGGTTAGGGATTAGTGATTATGGTTTTTGGTTAGTGTTAGTGTTAGCGGTTAGGAGTTAGTGTTTTATGAAGGGGTATGGTTAGAATTAGGATTGGGCTTATAGTTAGGGTGAGGTTTAGGGGTTAGGTTTAGGGGTTAGTTTTAGGGTAAAAGGATAGGATTAGGGTTACGGGTTGGGCTTAGGTTTAGGGTTAAAGTTTACTGCTAGGGTTAGGGATAGGTTTCAGGGTTAGCTTTAGGGGTTCTGGTTAGGGTTAGGTGTTAGGTTAGTGTCAGGGTTAGGTCTAGTCGTCAGGGTAAGGTTTAGGGTTAGCTTTAAGAGCTAGGGTTAGGTTTAATGGTTAGGATTAGGATTAGGGTTAAGGGTTAGGGTAAGGCTTAGGGATTAGGGTGAAGGGTTAGGGTGAAGGGTTAGGGTTTTTGTTAGGCATAGCGTTGGGGTTAGAAGTAAGGGTTACTGTCAGTGTTAGGGTTGTAGGTAGGGTTACGGTTAGGGTTAGCGGTTTAGAATTAGGGTTAGGGATTAGGTGTCACAGTGATGACTAGGAGATAGGTTTAGAATTATGGGATAGGGGTTGTTCTCAGGAAATGGGTTATGCATTAACGTTAGGATAAGAGGTTAAAGTTAGGTGCACGGTGAGGTTTACTTGTTAAGGGGAGAAATAGGAACAGGGTTGGGTGTTATGTTCAGGGTTAGGGTTATCTGTTAAAGGTATTGTTTATGCTTAGCGCACGGGCCCTGTCTGCAGTAGGCGGGCGGGGGGAGTTTTGGGGGCTGGGATTGTACCTGGGAACAAACTCTATCATACTCTGGGTATGGGCCCGTGGGTTTCATGCAGGACACAGTGGTAGAGCCTCCTTTCATGCATGGCATGGGAGGATTGCAGGCTTTCTAAACTCTAAGAAAGCAAGAAGTCTGAGAATTAGATTTAGGGTTAGGATTATGGTTAGGGTTAAGGATGAAGTTTAGTGTTAGGGTGAGGGCTTAGGGTTAGGGAATAGGGTTAGGGTTAAAGGTTACTCTTAGGTTTAACGGTTACACTTTGGTTTAGGGTTGAGGTTTACGGTTAGGGTTAAGATGAGGGGTTAGGGTTTGGTACAGGGTTAGGGTTAAGTGTTAGGTTTAGGGTTGAAGATTAGGATTAGAGTTAGGATTAAAGGTTAGCGTGAGAGTTAACGCTTAGGGTTAAGGTTAAGATTTAGGGTTTAGGGTTAGGTTTAGGGTTAGTTTTAGTGTTAGAGTTATGTGCTATGGTTTGTGTTAGAGTTTAGGGTTAGGTTTACTGGTCACGGTTAGGGTTACGTTTTTGGGTTAGCATAAGGGTTAGGGTTAGGGTTAAGGGATAGGATTAGGGTTAAGTGTTGGGCTTAGGGTTAGGGTTTAGTGTTAGGGTTATCCTTAAGGATTAGGGTTAGGGTCAGGGTTAAATGCTTAGGTGCGGTTAATGGTTAGGGTCAGGGTTAAGGTTCACGGATAGGGTTAGTGTTAAGGGTTACGGGTAGGTTCAGGGTTCAGGGTTAGTGTTAGCAATAGGGCTTACGGTTAGGATTAGGCGGTAGGTTAGATTTAGGGTTAGATCTAGGCGTTAGGGTAAGGACTAGCGTTAGGGTTAAGAGATAGGGTTAGGTTTAATGCTTAGGATCAGGGTTAGGGTTTGGGGTTAAAGTAAGTGTTAGGGGTTAGGTTTAAGGATCCAAGGTTAGGGTTATTTTTAGCTGTAGTGTTAGGGTTAGGGATAAGGGATCCCATTATCATTAAGGGTCTTCCTTACTGTAGGGTTAAGGGTTAGGCTTAGAGTTAAAGGTTAAGGTTACGGTCAGTGTTAAGATTTAGGGTGAGGGTTAACGGTTAGGGTAAAGGTTAAGCGTTAGGGTTAGGGATTAGTGATTAGGGTTTTTGGTTAGTGTTAGGGTTAGCGGTTAGGAGTTAGTGTTTTATGAAGGGGTATGGTTAGAATTAGGATTGGGGTTAGAGTTAGGGTGAGGTATAGGGGTTAGGTTTAGGGGTTAGTTTTAGGGTAAAAGGATAGGATTAGGGTTACGGGTTGGGCTTAGGTTTAGGGTTAAAGTTTACTGCTGGGGTTAGGGATAGGGTTCAGGGTTAGCTTTAGTGGTTCTGGTTAGGGTTAGGTGGTAGGTTAGTGTCAGGGTTAGGTCTAGTCGTGAGGGTAAGGTTTAGGGTTAGCTTTAAGAGCTAGGGTTAGGTTTAATGGTTAGGATTAGGATTAGGGTTAAGGGTTAGGGTAAGGCTTAGGGGTTAGGGTGAAGGGTTAGGGTCAAGGGTTAGGGTTTTTGTTAGGCATAGCGTTGGGTTTAGAAGTAAGGGTTACTGTCAGTGTTAGGGTTGTAGGTAGGGTTACAGTTAGGGTTAGCGGTTTAGAATTAGTGTTAGGGATTAGGTGTCACAGTGATGACTAGGACATAGGGTTAGAATTATGGGATGGGGTTGTTCTCAGGAAATGGGTGATGCATTAACGTTAGGATAAGAGGTTAAAGTTAGGCGCACGGTGAGGTTTACGTGTTAAGGGGAGAAATAGGAACAGGGTTGGGTGTTATGTTCAGGGTTAGGGTTATCTGTTAAAGGTATTGTTTATGCTTAGCGCACGGGCCCTGTCTGCATTAGGCGGGCTGGAGGAGTTTAGGGGGCTGGGATTGTACCCGGGAACCCACTCTATCATACTCTGGGTATGGGCCCGTGGGTTTCATGCAGGACACAGTGGTAGAGCCTCCTTTCACGCATGGCATGGGATGAATGCAGGCTTTCTAAACTCTAAGAAAGCAAGAAGTCTGAGAATTAGATTTAGGGTTAGGATTCTGGTTAGTGTTAAGGATGAAGTTTAGTGTTAGGGTGAGGCCTTAGTGTTAGGGCATAGGGTTAGGGTTAAAGGTTACTCTTAGGTTTAACGGTTACACTTTGGTTTAGGGTTGAGGTTTACGGTTAGGGTTAAGATGAGGGGTTAGGGTTTGGTACAGGGTTAGGGTTAAGTGTTAGATTTAGGGTTGAAGATTAGGATTAGGGTTAGGATTAAAGGTTAGCGTGAGAGTTAACGCTTAAGATTAAGGTTAAGAGTTAGGGTTTAGGATTAGGGTTAGGGTTAGGTTTAGTTTTAGGTTTAGAGTTATGTGCTATGGTTTGTGTTAGAGGTTAGGGTTAGGTTTACTGGTCACGGTTAGGGTTACGTTTAGGGGTAGCATTAGGGTTAGTGTTAGGGTTAAGGGATAGGATTACGGATAAGTGTTGGGGTTAGGGTTACGGTTTAGTGTTAGGGTTAGCATTAAGGATTAGGGTTAGGGTCAGGGTTAAATGCTTGGTTGCGGGTAATGGTTAGGGTCAGGGTTAAGGTTCACGGATAGGGTTAGTGTTAAGGGTTACGGGTAGGTTTAGGGTTCAGGGTTAGAGTTAGCATTAGGACTTAAGGTTAGGATTAGGCGGTACGTTAGATTTAGGGTTAGATCTAGGCGTTAGGGTAAGGGCTAGCGTTAGGGTTAAGAGATAGGGTTATGTTTAATGCTTAGGATTAGGGTTAGGGTTTGGGGTTAAAGTAAGTGTTAGGGGTTAGGTTTAAGGATCCAAGGTTAGGGTTATTTTTAGCTGTAGTGTTAGGGTTAGGGATAAGGGATCCCATTAGCATTAAGGGTCTTCCTTACTGTAGGGTTAAGGGTTAGGCTTAGAGTTAAAGGTTAAGGTTAGGGTCAGTGTTAAGATTTAGGGTGAGGGTTAACGGTTAGGGTAAAGGTTAAGCGTTAGGGTTAGGGATTAGTGATTAGGGTTTTTGGTTATTGTTATGGTTAGCGGTTAGGAGTTAGTGTTTTATGAAGGGGTATGGTTAGAATTAGGATTGGGGTTAGAGTTAGGGGCAGGTATAGGGGTTAGGTTTAGGGGTTAGTTTTAGGGTAAAAGGATAGGATTAGGGTTACGGGTTGGGCTTAGGTTTAGGGTTAAATTTTACTGCTAGGGTTAGGGATAGGGTTCAGGGTTAGCTTTAGGGGTTCTGGTTAGGGTTAGGTGTTAGGTTAGTGTCAGGGTTAGGTCTAGTCGTGAGGGTAAGGTTTAGGGTTAGCTTTAAGAGCTAGGGTTAGGTTTAAGGGTTAGGATTAGGATTAGGGTTAAGGGTTATGGTAAGGCTTAGGGGTTAGGGTGAAGGGTTAGGGTTTTTGTTAGGCATAGCGTTGGGGTTAGAAGTAAGGGTTGCTGTCAGTGTTAGGGTTTTAGGTAGGGTTACGGTTAGGGTTAGCGGTTTAGAATTAGGGTTAGGGATTAGGTGTCACAGTGATGACTAGGAGATAGGGTTAGAATTATGGGATAGGGGTTGATCTCAGGAAATGGGTTATGCATTAACGTTAGGATAAGAGGTTAAAGTTAGGCGCACGGTGAGGTTTACGTGTTAAGTGGAGAAATAGGAACAGGTTGGGTGTTATGTTCAGGGTTAGGGTTATCTGTTAAAGGTATTGTTTATGCTTAGCGCACGGGCCCTGTCTGCATTAGGCGGGCGGGGGGAGTTTAGGGGGCTGGGATTGTACCCGGGAACCCACTCTATCATACTCTGGGTATGGGCCCGTGGGTTTCATGCAGGACACAGTGGTAGAGCCTCCTTTCACGCATGGCATGGGAGGATTGCAGGCTTTCTAAACTCTAAGAAAGCAAGAAGTCTGAGAATTAGATTTAGGGTTAGGATTCTGGTTAGGGTTAATGATCATGTTTAGTGTTAGGGTGAGGGCTTAGGGTTAGGGATTAGGGTTAGGTTTAAAGGTTACTCTTAGGTTTAACGGTTACACTTTGGTTTAGGGTTGAGGTTTACGGTTAGGGTTAAGATGAGGGGTTAGGGTTTGGTACAGGGTTAGGGTTAAGTGTTAGGTTTAGGGTGGAACATTAGGATTAGGGTTAGGATTAAAGGTTAGCGTGAGAGTTAACGCTTAGGGTTAAGGTTATGAGTTAGGGCTTAGGGTTAGGGTTAGGGTTAGTTTTAGGGTTAGAGTTATGTGCTATGTTTTGTGTTAGAGTTTAGGGTTAGGTTTACGGGTCACGGTTAGAGTTACGTTTTTGGGTTAGCATAAGGGTTAGGGTTAGGTTTAAGGGATAGGATTAGGGTTAAGGGTTGGGCTTAGGGTTAGGGTTTAGTGTTAAGGTTAGCATTAAGGATTAGGGTTAGGGTCAGGGTTAAATGCTTGGGTGCGGGTAATGGTTAGGGTCAGGGTTAAGGTTCACGGATAGGGTTAGTGTTCAGGGTTACGGGTAGGTTTAGGGTTCAGGGTTAGTGTTAGCATTAGGGCTTAAGGTCAGCATTAGGCGGTAGGTTAGATTTAGGGTTAGATCTAGGCGTTAGGGTAAGGGCTACAGTTAGGGTTAAGAGATAGGGTTAGGTTTAATGCTTAGGATCACGGTTAGGGTTTGGGGTTAAAGTAAGTGTTAGGGGTTAGGTTTAAGGATCCAAGGTTAGGGATATTTTTAGCTGTAGTGTTAGGGTTAGGGATAAGGGATCCCATTAGCATTAAGGGTCTTCCTTACTGTAGGGTTAAGGGTTAGGCTTAGAGTTAAAGGTTAAGGTTAGGGTCAGTGTTAAGATTTAGGGTGAGGGTTAACGGTTAGGGTAAAGGGTAAGCGTTAGGGTTAGGGATTAGTGATTATGGTTTTTGGTTAGTGTTAGGGTTAGCGGTTAGTAGTTAGTGTTTTAGGAAGGGGTATGGTTAGAATTAGGATTGGGGTTAGAGTTAGGGTGAGGTATAGGGGTTAGGTTTAGGGGTTAGTTTTAGGGTAAAAGTATAGGATTAGGGTTACGGGTTGGGCTTAGGTTTAGGATTAAAGTTTACTGCTGGGGTTAGGGATAGGGTTCAGAGTTAGCTTTAGTGGTTTTGGTTAGGGTTAGGTGTTAGGTTAGTGTCAGGGTTAGGTCTAGTCGTGAGGGTAAGGTTTAGGGTTAGCTTTAAGAGCTAGGGTTAGGTTTAAGGGTTAGGATTAGGATTAGGGTTAAGGGTTAGGGTAAGGCTTAGGGTTTAGGGTGAAGGGTTAGGGTTTTTGTTAGGCATAGCGTTGGGGTTAGAAGTAAGGGTTGCTGTCAGTGTTAGGGTTTTAGGTAGGGTTACGGTTAGGGTTAGCGGTTTAGAATTAGGGTTAGGGATTAGGTGTCACAGTGATGACTAGGAGATAGGGTTAGAATTATGGGATAGGGGTTGATCTCAGGAAATGGGTTATGCATTAACGTTAGGATAAGAGGTTAAAGTTAGGCGCACGGTGAGGTTTACGTGTTAAGTGGAGAAATAGGAACAGGTTGGGTGTTATGTTCAGGGTTAGGGTTATCTGTTAAAGGTATTGTTTATGCTTAGCGCACGGGCCCTGTCTGCATTAGGCGGGCGGGGGGAGTTTAGGGGGCTGGGATTGTACCCGGGAACCCACTCTATCATACTCTGGGTATGGGCCCGTGGGTTTCATGCAGGACACAGTGGTAGAGCCTCCTTTCACGCATGGCATGGGAGGATTGCAGGCTTTCTAAACTCTAAGAAAGCAAGAGGTCTGAGAATTAGATTTAGGGTTAGGATTCTGGTTAGGGTTAATGATGAAGTTTAGTGTTAGGGTGAGGGCTTAGGGTTAGGGATTAGGGTTAGGGTTAAAGGTTACTCTTAGGTTTAACGGTTACACTTTGGGTTAGGGTTGAGGTTTACGGTTAGGGTTAAGATGAGGGGTTAGGGTTTGGTACATGGTTAGGGTTAAGTGTTAGGTTTAGGGTTGAAGATTAGGATTAGGGTTAGGATTAAAGGTTAGCGTGAGAGTTAACGCTTAGTGTTAAGGTTAAGAGTTAGGGTTTAGGGTTAGGGTTAGGGTTAGGGTTAGTTTTAGGGTTAGAGTTATGTGCTATGGTTTGTTTTAGAGTTTAGGGTTCGGTTTACTGTTCACCGTGAGGGTTACATTGAGGGGTTAGCATTAGGGTTATGGTTAAGGGATAGGATTAGGGTTAAGTGTTGGTCTTAGAGTTAGGGTTTAGTGTTAGGGTTATCATTAAGGATTAGGGGTAGGGTCAGGATTAAATGCTTGGGTGCGGGTAATGGTTAGGTTCAGGGTTAAGGTTCACGGATAGGGTTAGTGTTAAGGGTTACGGGTAGGTTTAGGGTTCAGGGTTAGAGTTAGCATTAGGGTTTAAGGTTAGGATTAGGCGGTAGGTTCGATTTAGGGTTAGATCTAGGCATTAGGGTAAGGGCTAGCGTTAGGGTTAAGAGACAGGGTTAGGTTTAATGCTTAGGGTTAGGGTTAGGGTTAGGGTTAGGGTTAGGGTTAAAGTTTACTCTTAATTTTAACGGTTACACTTTGTTTTAGGGTTGAGGTTTACGGTTAGGGTTAAGATGAGGGGTTAGGGTTTGGTACGGGGTTAGGGTTAAGTGTTAGGTTTAGGGTTGAAGATTAGGATTAGGGTTAGGATTAAAGGTTAGCGTGAGAGTTAACGCTTAGGGTTAAGGTTAAGAGTTAGGGTTTAGGGTTAGGTTTAGGGTTAGTTTTAGGGTTAGAGTTATGTGCTATGGTTTGTGCTAGAGGTTAGGGTTAGGTTTACTGCTCACGGTCAGGGTTACGTTTAGGGGTTAGCATTAGGGTTAGGGTTAGGGTTAGAGTTAAGGGATAGGATTAGGGTTAAGTTTTCGGCTTAGGGTGAGGGTTTAGAGTTAGGGTTAGCATTAAGTATTAGGGTTAGGGTCTGGGTTAAATGCTTTGGTGCGGGTAATGGTTAGTGTCAGGGTTAAGGTTCACGGATAGGGTTAGTGTTAAGGGTTACGGGTAGGTTTAGGGTTCAGGGATAGAGTTAGCATTAGGGCTTAAGGTTAGGATTGGGCGGTAGGTTAGATTTAGGGTAGATCTAGGCGTTAGGGTAAGGGCTAGCGTTAGGGTTAAGAGATAGGGTTAGGTTTAATGCTTAGGATTAGGGTTAGGGTTTGGGGTGAAAGTAAGTGTTAGGGGTTAGGTTTAAGGATCAAAGGTGAGGGTTATTTTTAGCTGTAGTGTTAGGGTTAGGGATAAGGGATCCCATTAGCATTAAGGGTCTTCCTTACTGTAGGGTTAAGGGTTAGGCTTAGAGTTAAAGGTTAAGGTTAGGGTCAGTGTTAAGATTTAGGTTGAGGGTTAACGGTTAGGGTAAAGGTTAATCGTTAGGGTTAGGGATTAGTGATTAGGGATTTTGGTTAGTGTTAGGGTTAGCGGTTAGGAGTTAGTGTTTTATGAAGAGGTATGGTTAGAATTAGGATTGGGGTTAGAGTTAGGGTGAGGTATAGGGGTTAGGTTTAGGTGTTAGTTTTAGGGTAAAAGGATAGGATTAGGATTACGGGTTGGGCTTAGGTTTAGGGTTAAAGTTTACTGCTAGGGTTAGGGATAGGGTTCAGAGTTAGCTTTAGGGGTTCTGGTTAGTGTTAGGTGTTAGGTTAGTGTCAGGGTTAGGTCTAGTCGTGAGGGTAAGGTTTAGGGTTAGCTTTAAGAGGTAGGGTTAGGTTTAATGGTTAGGATTAGGATTAGGGTTAAGGGTTAGGGTAAGGCTTAGGGGTTAGGGTGAAGTGTTAGGGTCAAGGGTTGGGGTTTTTCTTAGGCATAGCGTTGGGGTTAGAATAAGGGTTACTGTCAGTGTTAGGGTTGTAGGTAGGGTTACGGTTAGGGTTAGCGGTTTAGAATTAGGGTTAGGGATTAGGTGTCACAGTGATGACTAGGAGATAGGGTTAGAATTATGGGATAGGGGTTGTTCTCAGGAAATGGGTTATGCATTAACGTTAGGATAAGAGGTTAAAGGTAGGCGCACGGTGAGGTTTAGGGTTAGGGTTAGGGTTAGGGTTAGGGTTAAAGGTTACTCTTAGGTTTAACGGTTACATTTGGTTTAGGGTTGAGGTTTACGGTTAGGGTTAAGATGAGGGGTTAGTGTTTGGTACAGGGTTAGGGTTAAGTGTTAGGTTTAGGGTTGAAGATTAGGATTAGGGTTAGGATTAAAGGTTAGCGTGAGAGTTAACGCTTAGTGTTAAGGTTAAGGGTTAGGGTTTAGGGTTAGGGTTAGGGTTAGGGTTAGTTTTAAGGTTAGAGTTATGTGCTAGGGTTTGTGTTAGAGGTTAGGGTTAGGTTTACTGTTCACGGTTAGGGTTACGTTTAGGGGTTAGCATTAGAGTTAGGGTTAGGGTTAGGGTTAAGGCCTAGGATTAGGGTTAAGTGTTGGGCTTATTGTGAGGGTTTAGTGTTAAGGTTATCATTAAGGATTAGGGTTAGGTTTAGGGTTAAATGCTTGTTGCGTGTAATGGTTAGGGTCAGGGTTAAGGTTCACGGATAGGGTTAGTGTTAAGGGTTACGGGTAGGTTTAGGGTTAAGGGTTAGAGTTAGCATTAGGGCTTTAGGTTAGGATTAGGCGGTAGGTTAGATTTAGGGTTAGATCTAGGCATTAGGGTAACGGCTAGCGTTAGGGTTAAGAGATAGGGTTAGGTTTAATGCTTAGGATTAGGGTTAGGGTTTGGGCTTAAAGTAAGTGTTAGGGGTTAGGTTTCAGGATCAAAGGTTAGGGTTATTTTTAGCTGTAGTGTTAGGGTTAGGGATAAGGGATCCCATTAGCATTAAGGGTCTTCCTTACTGTAGGGTTAAGGGTTAGGCTTAGAGTTAAAGGTTAAGGTTAGGGTCAGTGTTAAGATTTAGGGTTAGGGTTAACGGTTAGGGTAAAGGTTAAGCGTTAGGGTTAGGGATTAGTGATTAGGGTTTTTGGTTAGTGTTAGGGTTAGCGGTTAGGAGTTAGTGTTTTATGAAGGGGTATGGTTAGAATTAGGATTGGGTTTAGAGTTAGGGTGAGGTATAGGGGTTAGGTTTAGGGGTTAGTTTTAGGGTAAAGGGATAGGATTAGTGTTACGGGTTGGGCTTAGGTTTAGGGTTAAAGTTTACTGCTAGGGTTAGGGATAGGGTTCAGGGTTAGCTTTAGGGGTTCTGATTAGGGTTAGGTGTTATGTTAGTGTCAGGGTTAGGTCTAGTCGTGAGGGTAAGGTTTAGGGTTAGCTTTAAGAGCTAGGGTTAGGTTTAATGGTTAGGATTAGGATTAGGGTTAAGGGTTAGGGTAAGGCTTAGGGGTTCGGGTGAAGGGTTAGGGTCAAGGGTTGGGGTTTTTGTTAGGCATAGCGTTGGCGTTAGAAGTAAGGGTTACTGTCAGTGTTAGGGTTGTAGGTAGGGTTACGGTTAGGGTTAGCGGTTTAGAATTAGGGTTAGGGATTAGGTGTCACAGTGATGACTAGGAGATAGCATTAGAATTATGGGATAGAGGTTGTTCTCAGGAAATGGGTTATGCATTAACGTTAGGATAAGAGGTTAAAGTTAGGGGCACGGTGAGGTTTACGTGTTAAGGGGAGAAATAGGAACAGGGTTGGGTGTTATGTTCAGGGTTAGGGTTATCTGTTAAAGGTATTGTTTATGCTTAGCGCACGGGCCCTGTCTGCATTAGGCGGGTGGGGGGATTTTAGGGGGCTGGGATTGTACCCGGGAACCCACTCTATCATACTCTGGGTATGGGTCCGTGGGTTTCATGCAGGACACAGTGGTAGAGCCTCCTTTCACGCATGGCATGTGAGGATTGCAGGCTTTCTCAACTCTAAGAAAGCAAGACGTCTGAGAATTAGATTTAGGGTTAGGATAATGGATAGTGTTAAGGATGAAGTTTAGTGTTAGGGTGAGGGCTTAGGGTTAGGGATTAGGGTTAGGGTTAAAGGTTACTCTTAGGTTTAACGGTTACACTTTGGTTTAGGGTTGAGGTTTACGGTTAGGGTTAAGATGAGGGGTTAGGGTTTGGTACAGGGTTAGGGTTAAGTGTTAGGTTTAGGGTTGAAGATTAGGATTAGGGTTAGGATTAAAGGTTAGCGTGAGAGTTAACGCTTAGTGTTAAGGTTAAGAGTTAAGGTTTAGGGTTAGGGTTAGGATTAGGGTTAGTTTTAGGGTAAGAGTTTTGTGCTATGGTTTGTGTTAGAGGTTAGGGTTAGGTTTACTGGTCACGGTGAGGGTTACCTTTAGGGGTTAGCATTAGGGTTAGGGTTAGGGTTAGGGTTAAGGGATAGGATTAGGGTTAAGTGTTGGGCTTAGGGTGAGGGTATAGTGTTAGGGTTATCATTAAGGATTAGTGTTAGGGTTGGGGTTAAATGCTTGTTGAGGGTAATGGTTAGGGTCAGGGTTAAGGTTCACGGATAGGGTTAGTGTTAAGGGTTACGGGTAGGTTTACGGTTCAGGGTTAGAGTTAGCATTAGGGCTTTAGGTTAGGATTAGGCGGTAGGTTAGATTTAGGGTTAGATCTAGGCATTAGGGTAATGGCTAGCGTTAGGGTTAAGAGATAGGGTTAGGTTTAATGCTTAGGATTAGGGTTAGGGTTTGGGGTTAAAGTAAGTGTTAGGGGTTAGGTTTCAGGATCCAAGGTTAGGGTTATTTTTAGCTGTACTGTTAGGGTTAGGCATAAGGGATCCGATTAGCATTAAGGGTCTTCCTTACTGTAGGGTTAAGGGTTAGGCTTAGAGTTAAAGGTTAAGGTTAGGGTCAGTGTTAAGATTTAGGGTGAGGGTTAACGGTTAGGGTAAAGGTTAAGCGTTAGGGTTAGGGATTAGTGATTAGGGTTTTTGGTTATTGTTATGGTTAGCGGTTAGGAGTTAGTGTTTTATGAAGGGGTATGGTTAGAATTAGGATTGGGTTTATAGTTAGGGTGAGGTATAGGGGTGAGGTTTAGGGGTTAGTTTTAGGGTAAAAGGATAGGATTAGGGTTACGGGTTGGGCTTAGGTTTAGGGTTAAAGTTTACTGCTAGGGTTAGGGATAGGGTTCAGGGTTAGCTTTAGGGGTTCTGGTTAGGATTAGGTGTTCGGTTAGTGTCAGGGTTAGGTCTAGTCGTGAGGGTAAGGTTTAGGGTTAGCTTTAAGAGCTAGGGTTAGGTTTAATGGTTAGGATTAGGATTAGGGTTAAGGGTTAGGGTAAGGCTTAGGGGTTAGGGTGAAGGGTTAGGGTTTTTGTTAGGCATAGCGTTGGGTTAGAAGTAAGGGTTACTGTCAGTGTTAGGGTTATAGGTAGGGTTACGGTTAGGGTTAGAAGTTTAAAATTAGGGTTAGGGATTAGGTGTCACAGTGATGACTAGGAGATAGGGTTAG
>NW_027182852.1:105000-107500 GCF_041146395.1 Eulemur rufifrons | reverse complement strand
TTAGGGTTAAGGGATAGGGTTAGGGTTAAGGGTTAGGCTTAGGGTTAGAGTTCAGGGTTAGGGTTAAGGTTTAGGGTTAGAGTCAGGGTTAAGTGTTAGGGTGAGGCTTAACAGTTAGGGTTAGGGTTAGGGGGTTAGGAATAGGGTTAGGGTTAAGGGTTAGGTTTATGGTTCAGGTTTAAGGTTAGGATTAGGGGTTAGGGTTAGTGTTAACTGTAGGTCAGTGTTGGGGTTAGATCTCTAGGCATTAGCGTATAGGTTAGGGTTAGGGTTAAGTAGGGTTATGTTTAATGGTTAGGATTGGGATTAGCGTTAAGGGTTAGGGTTAAGCTTTAGGGATTATGACTAAGGATCAATGGTTAGGGTTATTTTTAGGCGTAGGGTTAGGGTAAGGGTTTTAGGGTTAGTGTTAGTGTTGTCGGTAGGGTTAAGGTTAGGGTTGGCGTTTCAGAATTAGGGATTAGGTGTTATGGTTATGGCTAGGAGTTAGGGTTAGAATTACGGTATAGGGCTTGTTCTCAGGGTGTCATGCATTATCGTTAAGATAAGGGGTTAAGTTAGGGTTAGGGTGAGGTTTACGTGTTAAGGTGAGCAGTAGGATCAGGGTTAGGTGTTATGTTCTGGGTTAGGGTTATGGGTGTGGGGTAGGGTTTATGCTTAGGGCACGGGCCCTGTATGCACTAGGAGGCGAAGTTAGGGGTCTGTGATGGTCGCTGGGAGCCCACTCTATCGTACGCAGTGTATGGGCCTCTGGGTTTCATGCAGGACACTGTGGCAGAGCGGGCTTTCATGCATGGCTTAGTAGGATTGTAGGCTTTCAAAACTCTGCGAAAGCAAGTCTGAGAATTAGATTTAGGGTTAGGATTACGGTACGGTTTAGGGATGAAGATTAGTGATAGGGTGAGGGCTTAGGGTTAGGGGTTAGGGTTAGGGTTAGGGTTGTTGGCAGGGTGAAGGTTAGGGTTGGCATTTTAGAATTAGGGATGAGGTGTTAGGGTTATGGCTAGGGGTTAGGATTAGAATTATGGGATAGGGCTTCTTCTCAGGGTGTTATGCATTAAGGTTAAGATAAGGGGATAAGTTAGGGTTACGGGGAGGTTTATGTTTTAAGGTGAGCAATAGGATCAGGGTCAGGTGCTATGTTCAGGGTGAGGGTTATCTGTTAGGGGTAGTGTTAATACTTAGCGTACAGGCCCTGTCTGCACTGGGCGGGGGGCTGGGGTTAGGGGGATGGGATTGTCCCCGGGAACCCACTCTATCATACGCTAGGTATGGGCTCCTGGTTTCATGCAAGAGAGAGCTGCAGAGCCCCCTTTTACTCATGGCATGGGAGGATTTTAGGCTTTCTAAACTCTAAGAAAGCAAGAAGTCCGAGAATTAGATTTAGGGGTAGGATTATGATAATGTTTAGGGTTAGGGTTAGTGTTAAGGTGGGGTCTTAGGGTTAGGGGTTAGGGTTAGAGGTTAGTGTTAGGTGTAACAGTTACAGTTAGGTTTATGGTTAAGTTTCAGGGTTAGGGTTAAGGTTTGGGTTTAGCGTTTGGCACAGGGTTAGGCTTCAGTGTTAGCTTTATGGTTAAAGATTAGGATTAGGGTTAGTGTGAGGGTTAATGGTAAGGGTCAAGATTAAGGGTTAGGGTTGGGGTTAGGGTTAGGTTTAGGGTTAGGGCTTAGGGTTAGGGGATAGGATTAGGGTTAAGTGTTGGGCTTATGGTTAGGGTTAAAGTTTAGTGTTAGGGTTAATGTTTAGTGTTATGGTCCAGTTTAAGTGTTAGGGTGAAGGTTAACAGTTAGGATTAGGCTTAGGGGTTAGGGATATAGTGAAGGTTCAGTGTTAGGGTTAGGTTTAGGGTTCAGGGTTAGGGTTAGCTTTAGGGGTTATGGTTAGGGTTAGGTGTTAGGTTAGTGTCAGGGTTAGGTCTGGTCGTGAGGGTAAGGTTTAGGGTTAGCTTTAAGAGCTAGGGTTAGGTTTAATGGTTAGGATTAGGATTACGGTTAAAGGTTAGGGTAATGCTCAGGGGTTAGGGTGAAGGGTGAAGGGTTAGGGCTTTTGTTAGGCATAGCGTTGGGGTTGGAACTAAGGGTTCCTGTCAGTGTTAGGGTTGTAGGCAGCGTTACGGTTAGGCTTAGCGGTGGAGAATTAGGGTTAGGGATTAGGTGTTACAGTTATGACTAGGAGATAGGGTTAGAATTATGGGATAGGGGATGTTCTCAGGGAATGGGTTATGCATTAACGTTACGTTAAGAGGTTAAAGTTAGGCTCACGGTGAGGTTTACGAGTTAAGGGGAGAAATAGGAACAGGGTTAGGTGCCATGTTCAGGGTTAGGGTTATCTGTTAAAGGTATCATTTATGCTTAGCGCACGGGCCCTGTCGGCATTAGGCTGGGGGGAGTTTAGGGGGCTGGGATTGTACCCGGGAACCCACTGTATCGGACTCTGGGTATGGGCCCATGGATTTCATGCAGGACACAGTGGTAGAGCCTCCTTTCACACATGGCA
>NW_027182852.1:70000-72500 GCF_041146395.1 Eulemur rufifrons | reverse complement strand
GAACAGGGTTGGCTGTTAGGTTCAGGGTTAGGGTTATCTGTTAAAGGTATTGTTTATGCTTAGCGCACGGGCCCTGTCTGCATTAGGCGGGCGGGGGGAGTTTAGGGGGCTGGGATTGTACCCGGGAAGCCACTCTATCATACTCTGGGTATGGGCCCGTGGGTTTCATGCAGGACACAGTGGTAGAGCCTCCTTTCACGCATGGCATGGGAGGATTGCAGGCTTTCTAAACTCTAAGAAAGCAAGAAGTCTGAGAATTAGATTTAGGGTTAGGATTCTGGTTAGGGTTAAGGATGAAGTTTAGTGTTAGGGTGAGGGCTTAGGGTTAGGGATTAGGGTTAGGGTTAAAGGTTACTCTTAGGTTTAACGGTTACACTTTGGTTTAGGGTTGAGGTTTACGGGTAGGGTTAAGATGAGGGGTTAGGGTTTGGTACAGGGTTAGGGTTACGTGTTAGGTTTAGGGTTGAAGTTTAGGATTAGGGTTAGGATTAAAGGTTAGCGTGAGAGTTAACGCTTAGGGTTAAGGTTAAGAGTTAGGGTTTAGGTTTAGGTTTAGGGTTAGTTTTAGGGTTAGAGTTATGTGTTATGGTTTGTGTTAGAGGTCAGGGTTAGGTTTACTGGTCACGGTTAGGGTTACGTTTAGGGGGTAGCATTAGGGTTAGGGTTAGGGTTAAGGGATAGGTTTAGGGATAAGTGTTGGGCTTAGGGTTAGGATTTAGTGTTAGGGTTATCATTAAGGATTAGGGGAAGGGTCAGGGTTAAATGCTTGGGTGTGGGTAATGGTTAGGGTCAGGGTTAAGGTTCACGGATAGGGTTAGTTTTAAGGGTTACGGGTAGGTTTAGGGTTCAGGGTTAGAGTTAGCATTAGGGCTTAAGGTTAGGATTAGGCGGTAGGTTCGATTTAGGGTTAGATCTAGGAGTTAGGGTAAGGGCTAGCGTTAGGGTTAAGAGATAGGTTTAAGTTTAATGCTTAGGATTAGGGTTAGGGTTTGGGGTTAAAGTAAGTGTTAGGGGTTAGGTTTAAGGATCAAAGCTTAGGGTTATTTTTAGCTGTAGTGTTAGGGTTAGGGATAAGGGATCCCATTAGCATTAAGGGTCTTCCTTACTGTAGGGTTAAGGGTTAGGCTTAGAGTTAAAGGTTAAGGTTAGGGTCAGTGTTAAGATTTGGGGTGAGGGTTAACGGTTAGGGTAAAGGTTAAGCGTTAGGGTTAGGGATTAGTGATTAGGGATTTTGGTTAGTGTTAGGGTTAGCGATTAGGAGTTAGTGCTTTATGAAGGGGTATGGTTAGAATTAGGATCGGGGTTAGAGTTAGGGTGAGGTATAGGGGTTAGGTTTAGGGGTTAGTTTTAGGGTAAAAGGATAGGATTAGGGTTACGGATTGGGCTTAGGTTTAGGGTTAAAGTTTACTTCTAGGGTTAGGGATAGGGTTCAGGCTTAGTTTTAGGGGTTCTGGTTAGGGTTAGGTGTTAGGTTAGTGTCAGGGTTAGGTCTAGTCGTGAGGGTAAGGTTTAGGGTTAGCTTTAAGAGCTAGGGTTAGGTTTAATGGTTAGGATTAGGATTAGGGTTAAGGGTTAGGGTAAGGCTTAGGGGTTAGGGTGAAGGGATAGGGTCAAGGGTTAGGGTTTCTGTTAGGCATAGCGTTGGGGTTAGAAGTAAGGGTTACTGTCAGTGTTAGGGTTGTAGGTAGGGTTACGGTTAGGGTTAGCGGTTTAGAATTAGGGTTAGGGATTAGGTGTCACAGTGATGACTAGGAGATAGGGTTAGAATTATGGGATAGGGGTTGTTCTCAGGAAATGGGTTATGCATTAACGTTAGGATAAGAGGTTAAAGTTAGGCGCACTGTGAGGTTTACGTGTTAAGGGGAGAAATAGGAACAGGGTTGGGTGTTATGTTCAGGGTTAGGGTTATCTGTTTAAGGTATTGTTTATGCTTAGCGCACGGGCCCTGTCTGCATTAGGTGGGTGGGGGGTGTTTAGGGGGCTGGGATTGTACGCGGGAACCCACTCTATCATACTCTGGGTATGGGCCCGTGGGTTTCATGCAGGACACAGTGGTAGAGCCTCCTTTCACGCATGGCATGGGAGGATTGCAGGCTTTCTAAACTCTAAGAAAGCAAGAAGTCTGAGAATTAGATTTAGGGTTAGGATTATGGTTAGGGTTAAGGATGAAGTTTAGTGTTAGGGTGAGGGCTTAGGGTTAGGGATTAGGGTTAGGGTTAAAGGTTAGTCTTAGGTTTAACGATTACACTTTGGTTTAGGGTTGAGGTTTACGGTTAGGGTTTAGATGAGGGGTTAGTGTTTGGTACAGGGTTAGGGTTAAGTGTTAGGTATAGGGTTGAAGATTAGGATTAGGGTTAGGATTAAAGGTTAGTGTGAGAGTTAACGCTTAGTGTTAAGCTTAAGAGTTAGGGTTTAGGGTTAGGGTTAGGGTTAGGGTTAGTTTTAGGGTTAGAGTTATGTGCTATTGTGTGTGTTAGAGGTTAGGGTTAGGTTTACTGGT